>NC_057810.1:467710435-467718570 GCF_018294505.1 Triticum aestivum | reverse complement strand
CGCCGCCACCGCTTGTCGCCGCGCCGCCGCCGAGCCCCGCGTGCCGCCGCCCCGCCGCCCAACCCCATCTCGCCGGAGCCACCTCGCCGGAGGTACCGCGCCGATCCGAGCCGTCGTTTTTTTAAAAAACCATTCGGTTTTTTAGAACCCTAGTTCGTTTTTTTTGTTTCGGTTCGCCGGTTTTTCTCAGTTCGTCTAATTAGCGGACGTTCGTCCGTACGTTCGTTAAACCGAACGGTTTTCTTCCATTAGTTACAGCTAATGAATGTTCATTCGTTAGTTTGTTCGTCAGTTTTCTTTTATCGGGTTTATCTGCGATTATTTTCAGTCGCGATTTCTTATCCGATCTTAGATTCTGTTTTTCTTCGCGCTCGTTAGTCGGAATCAGGTGATTCAAATGCTTAGAGTTTCGTCTTGAGACCCTCTTTCTGTTTAATCACCTTAAACAAGATTTTGGTACTGTAAAATTTGACTTTAGTCCAGATTAGTAAACGGATCTTGTTTCTTTCGCCGTTTGAGTTTCGTTGCTCCGTTTGGTTTGATTCTTTTTGCAAACCGGAGTTCTTAAGTTGTACTTTCTGGTCAATCTCTTTTATTTGGAGTTTTGCTTGTGCATCTTTGCTAGTTGATTATGCATGTTATTGTTTGTTTGCGATAGAATTCCCGGAGTGCGAAGCGTGTTACTACGAGTCTCTAGGATTCACGGATCGTCAGCAAGGCAAGTAACACATTGATCATACTCCTTCCATACCAAATTTTAATTGCATTAGTTCAATCCTCAAACATTGCATGATTAAGATGTCATTAATTTGTGGGCTGGGAAGTAGTTGATGAGGTAGAACCTATTGCCCTGTTTATTATCAAACCCTTGGGAGTTACTTCTACGCGTTGCTTATATTGCCATGCTATGCTCGTAGACATGGATTGGGTTTCAGTGTATCCATGACAGATGTGAGATTGTTAATTAACGGTTTACTTAAGGTGGCAACTTTAATACACATCTGGGTGGATTGAGGCACCTGGGGAACCCAGTGTTGTCTGTATTTTTTGGAAATCCCGGGGTACCCGTGTGATCTTCCTATGGACCGCCACCCAGGCTCAAAGGGAACTGGGATGATTCATGCTAGAAACTTCCGTGTGCAGCCACAAGCTACTATGGGCTCTAGCATAGTTGAGTAAGTTACGTGAAGCTCTTGAAGAGGTAGATCAGCAGGTAGTGGGTTTTGTAGGTTTGGTATGGTCTACCCGGAGTAGGGAGTTAATGTTTCCGAAAGACTATGTCTCGATCATCCGTTTCTCAAACACCATGCAGTGCGAGAAACTCAATGGAAGTGATCGAGTCTTGTGGGGAAAAGTGCGCAAACCTCTGCAGAATGTACAATCTAATCATGGTTAGCCGTGTCCCCGGTTATGGACAATTCTTTAGTATCTAGTACTTGAGTTATCACATGTATCTCATCACTCTAAGTTAATATTGTTGGGTTGTTAAATTACTTTAATTTTGGGATTGAGTTGGGGTTATACCTTCTCAATGTTTCAACCAGCATGATAGTTAAATAAAAATTTATTCCTTTGTTGTAGGAAAAAAATTGCTTTCCACAAAAACTATAACCATAGAGCTTTCCACCAGCCAAATATGCATGTAGTGATAGCATTATTGTGTTCTTGCTCTACTGTGTTATATTGCTAGCATATTCCATGTGCTGACCCATTTTTGGGCTGCAACATATTATGTTGCAGACTTTTCAGAGAGGAGTAAGGTTCGTTAGGTCGTTGCCGTGCAGCTCAGCTATGCCGTTGGAGTTGATGGACTCACTTTATCTTCCAAGCCTTCCGCTGTTATCGCATTAGATGGCCTTAAGCCATATTATTGTAATAAGTTCTCTTTTGAGACATTCGATGTAATAAGTGTGTGATTGCTACTCTGTTATAAATCCTTCGAGTACTGTGCGTGTCAGCATTACTGATCCAGGGATGACACTGAGGCACGGAGACTTGACCGTTTGAGGTCGGGTCGCTACAAGATGGTATCAGAGCACACGTTGAGTGTAGGACACGACCACTAAGATAAACCATATGTCACTCTTCTCTACTCATTTCTGACTCCTTTTCCTTTTCTACTCTTTAGGATGACGGAGAAGAAGAACAAGTTCACGCAACCAGATGAGGATACACCTTTTGGACGCCACTTGAAGGAAGTCACTAGGTACTTGAACATCGGAATACCAAGTTTCACCGGGACGTACAACGCCACCTTACCAGAAGAGGAGCACTGGACGATTCAAGTACAAGTTCCAGGAAGGACGTTCTTGCCAACTTCTAAACCCATAGAATTTCTTTCGATGCACCAACCTGGAGTCTAGGCAAGAGCATGGCAGCCCACATCACCATGGGACGCATTGGAGAAGTCTACAATAGGGAACTCAAGGACACTACCTATCAAATATGTGGGCGCCGAGATGAGCAATGGGAAATGATCAGCACCAGGAAGGATAGATCCATTGCAGCTTTTATCCAGGAGCTAAACCAGCACATTCGACGTTAGGAGAACCAGATGTGCGCAGACATGATGGAATTGAAGAAGGCAAAGATGAGGATCATCAAGCTGGAGGAAGAACTCAAGTTCACACGCGATGGATATGAGGAGGAAATCAAGACACTATTGGAGAAGAACGACGACCTGATTAAGAAGATCGGAATATTCATGGGAGGACCAGCACCGGGAGACGAAGATGACGACCCCACTTTCCTGGGAAACTACATCATCATCGATGACACTGATTCTGATCCTAGTGATGATGACTATGAAGATGAAGCTAGAGCGGACATTATGGAATCTTCCACCGATCAAAATTTCTAGATGACCACCATATATTAGTAGTATCCCCCATGTATTTAGTAGTAGTTGAGCACTTTTGTGATAGTTCTAGACCTTGTATGCCCTTGCTTGATTAATTGAGTGATATGATTGTGTTTGTCTCATGTGCATATAGGTAGTGCTTTCTCGCTAGACCTTTTTTCTATTCTAATCTCTTCCATCTAAACCCATCAGATGCCTCCGAGACGTGACATCGGTTTTGCTTTCCCACCGGAGCTCACCCAGTTGATCCAGCAGCAGAATGCTTTGATGCAATTGCTAGTTCACAACCAGGGCAACAACAACAACAATAACAACAACAACAACAACAACAACAAACCCGCCACCAGTGGACAACCTAGCCCGTTTTCTAAGGTTATAGCCGCTGGTGTTTTCCAGTAGCACTGAGCCAATAGTTGCTGATGATTGGCTATGTCGTATCGGAAGGGAGTTGACCACCGCAGGGTGCACAGATGCGGAGAAGGTGCGTTTTGCCGCACACCAATTGGATGGACCTGTAGCAGCATGGTGGGAGAATTTCACAACCACCTATCCTATCAACACTGTCACATGGGCACAGTTTCAGCAGGATTTTCGTACTGCCCATGTTTCCACTGGAGCTATGCAGATGAATAAGCGGGAGTTTCGCAATTTACGCCAGGGGAACCGTACTATTGGCCAGTACGTGGATGATTTTAGCAAGTTATCACGCTATGCCCCTGATGATGTGGCCACAAATGCCGCGAAGCAGGAGAAGTTTATGGGAGGGTTGAATGATGAGATGAGTATGCAGTTGATGGTGGCAACTTTCAACAACTACCAGGAGTTGGTAAATAAGGCTCTTATGATCGAAGGGAAGCAGCAGCAGATTGAGAGCCGTAAGAGGAAGTATGGACAAGGGAAGTATAACTCAGGAGCTCAGCAAAAGCCTCGCTTAGCCCCGAATTCGAGAGGACTTGTTCATAACCATGGAGGTCACACCCACACTGGAGGAGGATCGTATAACCACAATGGTGGTAAGAATGGAAATGGGAACGGAGCTAACAACAATCAGAATCGCTCCAATCCAGCCACACCCGCCAAGAGAGACTTAAGTCAGGTTACTTGCTTTAAGTGCAGGAAGACTGGGCATTATGCCAATGATTGCCCTGAAGGAAGGAATGGAAATGGAAATGGGAGCGCCGGGAAGAAGCCTAATCCATTCAACAAAGGACAAGTGAACCATGTTAACGTGGAGGAGGTTGAAGAGCAGCCGGACGCGATAATAGGTAAGTTTTTGGTTAAGTCATTTACCGCTCTTATTCATTTCGATACTGGTGCATCGCATTCATACATATCAAGGGGATTCGTGGATAAGTTTAACCTACCAACCCAAACCTTGAGGACCCCTCTTTTAGTGAGCTCGCCTGGAGCAGAATATATGGCTAGCTGATGGTGCAATCAGATACTCCTAACCATTGGTACCCATGTTTTTTCGTCTGACCTAATTATCTTGGAGTCACAAGGATTGGATGTGATATTAGGTATGGACTGGATATGAAAGTATGGAGGAAGTATTGACTGTGCTAGTAAGTCAATTTATCTCACCACCCCGGAGGGAAAAAGGATTAAGTACATATCGAGGCATGTGCCTAGGAGGACCCAAGTAAATGCCCTCATAGGAGTTGTGCAGGAGGAAGTGCCTGTAGTAAAGGATTACCCAGATGTTTTTTCCAGAAGAGTTACCAGGCATGCCACCGGATCGAGACATTGAGTTTTTGATAGAGCTATTGCCAGGTACAGGGCCAATATCCAAGAGACCCTATCGGATGCCCGCAAATGATCTGGAGGAAATTAAGAAACAGATCAAGGAGTTGTTGGAGAAAGGTTATATTCGAAGGAGTTCATCACCTTGGGGAGCTCCAGTACTTTTGGTCGAGAAGAAGGATAAATCCCTGAGGATGGTTGTTGATTATCGAGCCTTGAATGAAGAAACGATTAAGAACAAGTATCCACTACCGATGATCAATGATCTGTTTGATCAGCTGCAAGGAGCTAAGGTGTTCTCGAAGATTGATCTACGATCAGGATACCATCAGTTGAAGATCCGAGAGAAGGATATACCAAAGACAACGTTCACCACGCAGTATGGATTATAGGAGTATACGATCATGTCGTTTGGACTGAAGAACGCCCCTGCCTATTTCATGAGTATGATGAACAAAGTGTTCATGGACTATTTGGACAAATTCGTTGTGGTGTTTATCGATGATATTATGGTATACTCGAAGAATGAAGAGGAGCACAAGGAGCATTTGCGATTAGTTCTCGAGAAACTCAGGGAACACCAGTTATACGCCAAGTTCAGCAAGTGTGAATTTTGGTTGAAGGAAGTTGGATTTCTTGGGCATGTTATATCAGGAGAAGGTATAGCAGTAGACCCCAACAAGGTTCAGTCGGTCACTGAATGGTTGGCACCCACTTCAGTTGGCGAGATCCGCAGTTTCCTTGGACTCGCGGGATATTATCGGAGATTCATTGAGAATTTTTCCAAGCTTGCAAAGCCAATGACTGAACTATTGAAGAACAACACTAAGTTTAAATGGACAGAAGATTGCGAGCCAAGTTTTCAGGAGTTGAAGAAACGTTTGACTACAGCCCCAGTGCTAACATTGCCAGATATACATAAGGAGTTTCAAGTGTATTGCGACGCCTCTCTCCTGGGATTGGGATGTGTGCTTATGCAGGACGGAAAAGTTGTTTCGTATGCCTCACGACAACTGAAGCCCCATGAGTTGAACTATGCCACGCATGATTTGGAGTTAGCAGCCGTAGTGCATGCATTAAAGACTTGGAGACATTACCTGATTGGAAATCGTTGTGATGTGTACACGGATCATAAGAGTTTGAAGTATATTTTCATGCAAAAGGAGCTGAACCTTAGACAGAGGAGATGGTTGGAACTTATAAAGGATTACGATATGAAGCTACACTATCATCAAGGAAAGGCCAATGTTGTAGCAGATGCTTTGAGCCGAAAGAGTTATGCAAATATACTTGAAAGTAAGGGATTGCCAAAGGAGTTAGCCGAGGATATCATGGAACTTCGATTGGAGATTGTTCCATGAGGTTTCGTTGCAACAATGGAGGTACAGTCGACCTTGTTGAACAAAATTCGAGAAGCTTAGAAGGAGGACAAAGAGATTGCCGAGATAAAGGAGAAGATGAGCAAAGTAAAGGCCAAAGGTTTTCGCGAGGATGAGCACGATACCCTATTGTTTGAGGACCGAGTTTATGTGCCTAATAACCCAGAGATCAGGAAGTTAATACTTCAGGAGGCTCATGACTCACCCTACTCGATACACCCCAAAAACACCAAGATGTATTTGGATTTAAAAGAACGTTTCTGGTGGACTGGTATGAAGAAGGATATCGCCGAGTATGTGGCCGTATGTGATGTATGTCAGAGAGTGAAGGTAGAGCATCAAAAGCCAGCAGGACTGTTACAGCCTATGCCGATACCCGAATGGAAGTGGGATAAACTTGGCATGGACTTTATCACCAGACTACCCAGGACCAAAGCAGGATATGACTCAATATGGGTAGTAGTGGATCGTTTGACGAAAGTGGCTCACTTTATCCCTGTGAAAACCACTTATACAAGTGCAAAGTTGGCCAAGATATATATGTCCAGGATCGTATGTCTGCATGGAGTTCCGAGGAGCATCATATCAGATAGAGGGACACGGTTTACTTCAAAGTTTTGGCATCAGTTACACCAGACCCAGTACGAGATTGGAGTTCAGTACAACATTCCACCCGCAGACAGATGGACAGACCGAGAGAATCAACCAGATACTGGAAGATATGTTGAGAGCCTGTGCGCTAGATTATGGATCTAGTTGGGAAGACAATTTGCCTTATGCAGAGTTCTCATACAACAATAGCTACCAAGCCAGTTTGATGATGGCACAGTTCAAAGCTCTGTACGGATGGAGATGCAGAACACCGTTGATGTGGGATGAGGTAGGAGACCGACAACTGTTCAGACCAGAATTGATCAAAGAGTCTGAGAAGAAGGTTAAGCTGATTCGTGATAGACTGAAGGTAGCTCAGTCCAGGCAGAAAAGTTATGCAGACTCGAAACGCAAGGAGGCAACTTATGAAATTGGAGATAGAGCATATCTGCGAGTATCGCCCTTGCGAGGAGTGAAACGTTTTGGAGTTAAGGGAAAATTAGCCCCGAGATTTGTAGGACCGTATCGTGTTTTGGAATGGATGGGAGAAGTTGCCTACAAGCTGGAATTACCTGAAGGACTGTCAGGAGTTCACGATGTGTTCCACGTCTCACAGCTGAAGAAGTGTCATGCTGAGATGGCCGAGATACCGTTAAGAGATACAGTACCCTTGGAGGCAATTCAGCTAGACAGTGATTTGACTTATGAGGAGAAGCCAGTAAAGATTCTTGAGTTTGCCAGCCGAGTCACTCGCAGCAAGGTTATCAAATTTTGCAAAGTTCAGTGGAGCCACCATACCGAGGATGAAGCCACCTGGGAACGAGAGGATGATCTTCGCAAGGACCACCCGCACCTATTTTCTGACCAACCCGAATCTAGAGGGCGAGATTCATCTTAAGGGGGGTAGGTTTGTAACATCCCAAATTTTCAATTTGGAATGTTATACATAGATCATCCATGCATATCATATTTTATTGCATTTCCGCTCCGCAATCCTCAAAAATCCTAAGCAACTCAAGGACCCTCGGAGAGAGTTGGGGATTTCCCGGTTTTCATATTTGATTCCTATCAAATAGTGAAATGAGGATTTTCGATTTTAATAATTTTTCTCTCCGAAAAATATTTCTTATTAAAATATATGAGAGGAGATAATATGACTTCTCCAAAACAATTGAAATATTGGAGGAAAAATGTTAAAATCATTTGTTGGATTTTTATTTGAGTTTATTTGAATTTTATTTGCATTAGAAGAAAAAACGCACATTTTTAAAATTGCATTTTAGGGCCAAGAAAATGTTCATCTCGTTCTAAACATTTTATTTAGACGGTGAAAATTTGTTTTGGCATTTTTAGGTTTTTATTTTATTTTCTAGGATTTTATTCTGTCGGCAAAATTATTTAAAAAAAACTTCGGGCACCGACTGGGCCGAAACCCAGCCGGGCCGGCCCAACTCCCTCGCGCCGCCGCCGCCTTTGCGCGCCCGCGCCGCCGCCGACTCGGATGAGGAGTCCGGCCGGGACTCCGCCTCCGCCGCGCCTTGCCTCCTCCTCCAAGATGCCCC
>NC_057810.1:467687931-467710191 GCF_018294505.1 Triticum aestivum | reverse complement strand
GCGCCTCCGCCGAGCCCCGCGAGCCGCCACCCCGCCGCCCAACCCCATCTCGCCGGAGCCACCTCGCCGGAGGTACCACGCCGATCCGAGCCGCTGTTTTTTTACAAAAAACCGTTCGGTTTTTTTAGAACCCTAGTTCATTTTTTGTGTTTCGGTTCGCCGGTTTTTCTCGGTTCGTCTAATTAGCGGACGTTCGTCCGTACGTTCGTTTAAACAAACGGTTTTCTTCCGTTAGTTACAGCTAACGAACGTTCGTTCGTTAGTCTGTTTGTCAGTTTTCTTTTATCGGGTTTATCTGCGATTATTTTCAGTCGCGATTTGTGATCCGATCTTAGATTCTGTTTTTCTTCGCGCTCGTTAGTCGGAATCAGGTGATTCAAGCGCCTAGAGTTTCGTCTCGAGACCCTCTTTCTGTTTAATCAACTTAAAAAAGATTTTGGTACTGTAAAATTTGACTTTAGTCCAGATTAGTAAACGGATCTTGTTTCTTTCGCCGTTTGAGTTTCGTTGCTCCGTTTGGTTTTATTCTTTTTGCAAACCGGAGTTCTTAAGTTGTACTTTCTGGTCAATCTCTTTTATTTGGAGTTTTGCTTGTGCATCTTTGCTAGTTGCTTATGTATGTTATTGTTTGTTTGCGATAGAATTCCCGGAGTGCGAAGCGTGTTACTACGAGTCTCTAGGATTCACGGATCGTCAGCAAGGCAAGTAACACATTGATCATACTCCTTCCATACCAAATTTTAATTGCATTAGTTCAGTCCTCAAACGTTGCATGATTAAGATGTCATTAATTTGTGGGCTGGGAAGTAGTTGATGAGGTAGAACCTATTGCCCTGTTTATTATCAAACCCTTGGGAGTTACTTCTACGCGTTGCTTATATTGCCATGCTATGCTCGTAGACGTGGATTGGGTTTGAGTGTATCCATGACAGATGTGAGATTGTTAATTAACGGTTTACTTAAGGTGGCAACTTTAATACACATCTGGGTGGATTGAGGCACCTGGGGAACCCAGTGTTGTCTGTATTATTTGGAAATCCCGGGGTACCCGTGTGATCTTCCTATGGACCGCCACCCAGGCTCAAAGGGAACTGGGATGATTCATGCTAGAAACTTCTGTGTGCAGCCACAAGCTACTATGGGCTCTAGCATAGTTGAGTAAGTTACGTGAAGCTCTTGAAGAGGTAGATCAGCAGGTAGTGGGTTTTGTAGGTTTGGTATGGTCTACCCGGAGTAGGGAGCTAATTTTTCTAAAAGACTATGTCTCGGTCATCCATTTCTCAAACACCATGCAGTGCAAGAAACTCAACGGAAGCGATCGAGTCTTGTGGGGAAATGTGCACAAACCTCTGCAGAGTGTACAATCTAATCATGGTTAGCCGTGTCCCCAGTTATGGACAATTCTTGAGTATCTACTACTTGAGTTATCACATGTATCTCATCACTCTAAGTTAATATTGT
This sequence comes from Triticum aestivum, assembly GCF_018294505.1. Taxonomy (NCBI): domain Eukaryota; kingdom Viridiplantae; phylum Streptophyta; class Magnoliopsida; order Poales; family Poaceae; genus Triticum; species Triticum aestivum. The sequence goes on along the minus strand of NC_057810.1, from coordinate 467,708,730 downwards.
TGGGTTGTTAAATTACTTTAATTTTGGGATTGAGTTGGGGTTATACCTTCTCAATGTTTCAACCACCATGATAGTTAAATAAAAATTTATTCCTTTGTTGTAGGAAAAAATTTGCTTTCCGCAAAAACTATAACCATAGAGCTTTCCACCAGCCAAATATGCATGTAGTGATAGCATTATTTTGTTCTTGCTCTACTGTGTTATATTGCCAGCATATTCCATGTGCTAACCCGTTTTCGGGCTGCAACATATTATGTTGCAGACTTTTCAGACGAGGAGTAAGGTTCGTTAGGTCGTTGCCGTGCAGCTCAGCTATGCCGTTGGAGTTGATGGACTCACTTTATCTTCCAAGCCTTCCACTGTTATCGCATTAGATGGCCTTAAGCCATATTATTGTAATAAGTTCTCTTTTGAGACATTCGCTGTAATAAGTGTGTGATTGCTACTCTGTTATAAATCCTTCGAGTACTGTGCGTGTCAGCATTACTAATCCAGGGATGACACTGAGGCATGGAGACTTGACCGTTTGAGGTCGGGTCGCTACACTACTCGACTTCATAGGTCAACCAGAACACGTTCCGCACTAGAGTGGTACGGTAATCCTGTCCTGGAAGTCATGTTATTAGACCATGGCGAACCTACAAACTACGAAGAAGCTGTGATGAGCCCAGATTCCGACAGATGGCTTGAGGCCATGAAATCTGAGATAGGATCCATGTATAAGAACAAAGTGTGGACTTTGGTGGACTTACCCGATGTTCGGCAAGCCATAGAAAATAAATGGATCTTCAAGAAGAAGACTGGCACTGGTGGTAATGTTACTGTCTACAAAGCTCGACTTGTCGCAAAGGTTTTTGACAATTTCAAGGAGTTGACTACGATGAGACTTTCTCGCCCGTAGTGATGCTTAAGTCCGTCCAAATCATGTTAGCAATTGCCACATTTTATGATTATGAAATCTAGCAAATGGATGTCAAAACTACATTCCTTAATGGATATCTCAAAGAAGAGTTGTATATGATGCAACCAGAAGGTTTTGTTGATCCTAAAGGTGCTGACAAAGTGTGCAAGCTCCAGCGATCCATCTATGGACTGGTGCAAGCATCTCGGAGTTGGAATATACACTTTGATGAGGTGATCAAAGCATATGGTTTTATACAGACTTTTGGTGAAGCCTGTATTTACAACAAATTGAGCGGGAGCTCTGTAGCATTTCTGATATTATATGTGGATGGCATATTGTTGATTGGAAATGATATAGAATTTCTGGATAGCATAAAAGGATACTTGAATAAGAATTTTTCAATGAAAGACCTCGGTGAAGCTACTTATGTGTTGGGCATCAAGATCTATAGAGATAGATTGAGATGCTTAATAGAAATTTCACAAAGCACATACCTTGACAAAATTTTGAAGAAGTTCAAAATGGATTAGTCAAAGAAAGGGTTCTTGGCTATGTTGCAAGGTGTGGAGTTGAGTAAGACTCAAAGCCCGACCACGGCAGAAGATAGAGAGAGAATGAAAGTCATTCCCTATGCCTCAGCCTTAGGTTCTATAAAGTATGCCATGCTGTGTACCAAACCTATTGTGTACCTTACCATGAGTTTGGCAAGGGGGCATAATAGTGACCCAGGAGTAGATCACTGGACAACGGTCAAAATTATCCTTAGGTACCTAAAGAGGACTAAGGAAATATTTCTCGGTTATGGAGGTGATAAAGAGTTCATCGTAAAGAGTTATGTCGATGAAAGCTTTGACATCGATCTGGATGACTCTAAGTCTCGATCTAGATACATATTAAAAGTGGGAGCAATTAGCTAGAGTAGCTCCATACAGAGCATTGTAGACATAGAAATTTGCAAAATACATAACAGATATGAATATGACAGACCCGTTGACTAAACTTCTCTCACAAGCAAAACATGATCACACCTTAATACTCTTTGGGTGTTAATCAAATTGTCAGATTACGAGTTTCGCAAACCCTTGAGAGGTTCGAACTCTGGGGTGCATGCGGAGATCTCAACCTACCCAGCCTGCCTACTCGCGATCCTCCTAAGCCTAGCATGTCGAGCTCGAAGAGACAAAGAGACACAGTAGTTTATCCTGGTTCGGGCCACCTTGTGATGTAATACCCTACTCCAGTGTTTTGGTGGATTGCCTCGGAGGGCTGAGGATGCACTAGTACAGTGGATGAACTGGCCTCAGGAGGTGAGGTGTTCTTGAGCTCAAGAGAGCTGGTGAGGTGGTCGGGTGAGAATGGGTCCAATCCCCCTCTATGGTGGTGGCTAAGTCCTATTTATAGTGGCCTTGGTCCTCTTCCCAAATGTTGGTGGGAAGGGATCCCACAACGGCCGGATTTGAAAGGGGACAAGTAGTACAACTTATCCTGACAAAATTTGTCTTCGCCTGCGAAAAGCCTCTGGTCCTGATGCCGCGGTGGGCTCGATGATGACCTCCTTCCTGCCGTCCTGGCGGTCTTGGTCTTGTTGCACCAGAATGGAAAGCTTTGGCTGATTCCTCGGGACTCCACGCCTGTGGCTTGCCTCCCTTACACCAAAGAGGAAACCTGCGCTCTGCGCCCGCTGGCGCCCGCGTGGCCTTGGTCGTCATGGCTCACGTCAGCTGAGCCTCGTGAGGTGCACCTTGCATAGAACTCTCCGCCCCTCGGGAGCCAGCCTGAGGAGGCCGATCCCCTCGGGGTTCTTGGCATCGTCCGCCTTGTGAGGCTTGGCCCCTCGCGAGGGTCTTCAGTTGTTGATGCTGAAGCTGGGCCGTACCAGGCCATCGATGGAGCCACGTGGTGGGCCGCAGGCAGGCAGGGCTGGATACCCCCATATCTAGAACACCGACACTAGCCCCCGGGACCAAGGCGCACTCAGACTTGGCTTCCAGGCGAAGCCAAAGGGCAAGGGCGGAGCACCGCGGGCCCTAACCGCCTGTGGCCTTGATTGTGCGCGGCGATTGATGGGACATGGGCATCTCCAGTTCCCCATGCTGCCTTGGCAACTATTTCCGTCTGACAAAAGGGGCCACTATCTGCCGCTAGGCTTTCATTGCCTCTTCTTCGTCTTGCTCCAGATCCCTTTCTCCCAATCACCGAAAGAACTCACCAGATCTGCTGATTTTCTCCTCCAATCTTCCGCTCCATGGCTGCTGAGAAGGCCAATGCTTCAGCCTCGGCTGCCGGCCCCACCTGGTACGAGCCAGTGCTGCTTGCACCCTCCGTGGCCGGGGAGAAGCTCCAGACCGCGCTCCTCCTGACGGCGAGTGAAGACAACGAGTGGAAGGAGACGGCGCTCCGGGTTGCCGCTGCTATGCCGGAGCCCGCGAACAATACCTTCTACCCTTTCTTTCTGCACAACGTCTACTCGGGGCTGGTGCCCCCATTCTCCCGCTTCTTCTACGCCGTACTTCACCATTATGGCCTCCACGCGCTCCACATTCATCCCAACTCCATCCTCCTCCTGTCCATCTTTGCCTTCTACTGCGAGGCATTCATGGGGGTGATGCCCTTCGTCGCCATGCTCCGCCACTACTTCTTCCTCCGCATGGCTGGCGACCACCCCGCTGGGTGCGTCGGCTTCGTTGCAGCCCGAGGTGGTAACGTGATCTCCCACACCGGGAAGAAGGTGGAGGATGCCATGAAGAGGTGGGTTCTGATGGATGCCAAGTGCTCTCAGAACTCGCTGGAGCTGCTGACCGAGTTCCCCTCCTCCGGGAAGGTGTGGCTCTCTGAAAAGATCACCATCACTTCCCTGAAGCCATTGGTGAAGAAGATGGAGGAGGACCTGAAGAGCAAGAAGCTGACGGGGGCCATGTTCATCAAGGAGTTCTTGACGCAGCGCCTAGAGCCGCTCCAAGATCGCTCTCGCCCCTTGTGGAAGCTTGGGGGCGCCGACGACAAGATCTTCCTGCGCCAGGACGCCCTTCTCGAGGAGGAGCTGATCAAGGTGTTGCTTTACTTGACTGGGAAAGACACAAATAGTTCTTTGGAGGATTGGCTCCTGCTGTACTGTTAGGTCGATGGGGAGGAGGTTGCAGCTGCCATGCCGGTCTTCGACGTGTTTGGGCTCGTGCGGGCAGGGCCTCCCCCACCGCCTACCTCCTTGGTAGACCTGTCCTCCGGCGACCAATCCTCCGAGGCCACCAAGGATGAGGTTGTGGAGGAATCCTCTGCCCCGAGGCAGAGGGAGCTCCTCCACGACTTCCCTGACAATGACGACGACGATGCGCCTCCGGTGGTGGAGATAGCTCGCCCCTCTGGGGTCACCACGAGATCTGGGGTGGCCTCCTCGAAGCAGCCTAAGTGGATAGCTGCGAAGAAGGGCAGGACCATACTGATTCCCCCAGGCACCACTCCGCCTTCTCCAGCAGCATCCCAAGTGGCGTCAACCGCGAGTTCTCCTGCTCCCAAGAATACCACTTCGGCTGCTCCGGCTCGGCCCCCATTGCTGAGCCTGAAGAGGAGCTATGTCTTCACCGACCAATAAGTCTTCTCCCTGGTCCTGTTGTTGATTCTTGATGTGATGCTTAGCACCTTCGTCTGTCATTAGGCAGCAGTCGTCGAAGAAGCAGAAGGAGGGCACGGAAGTGGCTGTGGTCGAGCGTGCCTAGGTGGTCGCCGCTGCGTTGGTGGAGGAGCGCGTCGCGGCTCCCGCGGCTTCATCGATGGTGTCGCCTCCCCAGAGCATGGAAGCTCGTCCTTAGGAGTGTCGGTGCCTTCAGCGAGGCTAACCCCGCCAGTGCCCATCCTTGCTATGGCTGCTGAGGTTGCCTAGTCTCCGGAGCCCCCAAGTCCTTCCTGCTGCTAAGGCTTCTTCTGTCCCGGCACCGAGGATGTCTTCTCTTCTGTCCGTCATGCAGCTGGGCCATGGCGCCCCTGCCACCTCCGGGGCCCTGGAGGAGGCAAGGGCGGCGCTGGACCTCATCCAAGGTGAACTTTGGGGCCCAGACCGGTGTGCGACATTGGGACGCCTGGGGCTAATTTCTAGATGGCTCCAAGCCGACGCGTCTGTCCGAGCGGCCTGGGGCTCTACGGAGGAAGCCTAGAAGGTGCTTGGGGTGGCCGCCACCGAGCATGACCTGGCACGGAAGGAGGCCACGGAAGCCGAGGATCGGTGCCGCACGATGGAGGCTGAACTGAAGGCCCTTCAGGATCAGCATGCCAGCCAGGCCAGCCAGCTCCAGGAGCGTGAGGAGAAGCTGAAGGCCTAGGAGGCTGCCATTGCCGATCAAGACACCGAGCTGAAGAAGGCGGCCCTGGATTAGGCTATGGAGCACAACCACCTGACGAAGCTGAAGGAGGAGGCGGAGGCGGCCTAGGCGGCCCTTGCTGAGGCCAATAAGGCGGCCACCATGGAGCAGCACCCTTGCCTCCCTCGAGGCGAGGTTCCACAAGGCTTAGTGGTCACTCTTCGGGGATGATTCCTTGAAGAAGGCGATGATGGCCCTGAGCGATAGCCCTGCCGCTCTGCTCCCTGAGGTCTTGGCAGTGCTCGAGGATGTTGTCGATGGGTTTGGATCTTTGGTGGGAGGTGAGGCGTGCTTGCTTTCTTCCTTAGCCCTTATGTGCGTCTTCAGCCATCTCTATCTCCGGGACGCCGGCTTCGACTTCTCCTCCTTCCTCGCTCCCGTGGACTCCGACTCCCAGGATGCTGCTGCTGCCGCCGTGAAGAGCTCCGTGGACGCCATGCTGAGCAAGTTCCTGGTCGTGGGTCCTCCGACTGGGGCTGAGGGGACGGGCGATGCGCCTGGCGACGGGGCTCCGATGGCGGGTGATGGCGGCACTCAGGTCTGAAGAGGTGGCTTGGTGACGCTGCTCCTTCCTGTTCGTCCTATATCATGTAGCATGCCTCGGGGAGACATTTAAAACTGTTTTCTTGGAACAATATGTTTTGTAATAATTAGATCATGGTCCTTCGATTTTTTTCCGTTTGGTTTATTGTTCTGCGTCGGTAGAGCCCAGCCCCGCGCATACCACAGCCGCCGTTGGGTCGTCCGGATCACCAGGACGAGCCTAAGGGGTGAGGGGCTACGTGACCAGTTAGGCTCCTAAGACGTGATGCTCAGGAGTCCTCCTTGATGTGCGAATAGCTTAGGAAAAAGTGCGAAGGCAAGCCTTGGTGTTCTGCGTCGGCAGGTGAGGGAGTCCTGGATAAGGGGGTATCCGGACAGCCAGACTATATACTTTGGCCGGACTGCTAAACCTTGAAGATACAAGACTCAAGACTTCGTCCCGTCTCCGGATGGGACTCTCCTTTGCGTGGAAGACAAGCTTGGTGACCCGGATGTTACATCTCCTTCTTTGTAACCGACTCTGTATAACCCTAGCCCCCTCCGGTGTCTATATAAACCGGAGGGTTTAGTCCGCAGGACAAGAACAATCAGAATCATAGGCTAGCTCCTAGGGTTTAGCCTCTACGATCTCGTGGTAGATCAACTCTTGTAATACTCATATCATCAAGATCAATCAAGCAGGAAGTAGGGTATTACCTCCATCGAGAGGGCCCGAACCTGGGTAAAACATCGTGTCCCCTGCCTCCTGTTACCATTAGCCTTAGACGCACAGTTCGGGACCCCCTACCCGAGATCCACCAGTTTTGACACCGACATTGGTGCTCTCATTGAGAGTTCCTCTGTGTCGTCACTACAAGGCTCGATGGCTCCTTCAATCATCAACAACAACGCGGTCCAGGGTGAGACTTTTCTCCCCGGACAGATCTTCGTGTTCGGCGGCTTCGCACTGCGGGCCAATTCTCTTGGCTATCTGGAGCAGATCGACAGCTACGCCCCTGGCCACCAGGACAGGTTCAGAAACTTGATCTTCGACAGATTCGGACCTACGTCAGGAGTGCCGAACAGTCATGGCGAGCACGGCTTAGACCTGCTGTCAGACAATATTCAGGATATCGCGCCTGCAATAGCTCCGGACCTAAATCTGGGGCAGATAGCGTCGTCCGAGGACGGGTGGATGGACCCCGCCCCGGAGGCCGCGTACTCATCGGCGGTAGAGCCGAACACAGACTCCATCCCTAAGGAAGTCTGTGTCACCGGACCCCCGGACTTGTTTCTGGCCGTAGGTTCCAGACCGCACGCACCCCAGCCTACCGAATCCGGTTTGCTCCGGTAATGGAGTTCACCGCTGCGGATATCTTTCAGCACTCGCCCTTCGGCGATATGCTAAACTCTTTAAGGTCTCTCTCTCTTTGTCAGGAGACTCTTGGCCAAACTATGTCCGGCTCGAGGGGGATTCGAACGACGAAGAAAATCTCCGCCCACCCACCACCCACTTAATAGCCACTATCGACGATGTAACAGACATGCTTGAATTCAACTCCGACGACACTGATGGTATGGACGTCGGCGCAGGGGACGATTTTGAACCACCGCCCACGGGGCGCTGGACTGCCACCTCGTCATATGATATATACATGGTGGACACGCCTAAGGAGGACAACGGCGACAAAAAGGACACAACGGAGGATAAAACCCCCGGACAAAGGCCAAAACGACAGTGCAGACGCCACTCTAAGTCCAACCACAACAAAAATAGCACTAACAGTGCTAGAAAAATCGACACCCAGCCAACTCCGAAGGCAAAAACGACCATATGGACCCAACGATGGAGCAGGATGAGCCAGGTAACACCGAACACAGCCCAGAGCAAACGCCCGATTACAGCGATCCCGAGGGCCGAACTCATCAACCCGCCTCGGGAGAAGAGCACTGAGGGAGTCCTGGATTAGGGGGTGTCCGGATGGCCGGACTATGACCTTTGGCCGGACTCCCGGACTATGAAGATACAAGATTGAAGACTTCGTCCCGTGTCCGAATAGGGACTTTCCTTGGTGTGGAAGGCAAGCTTGGCGACATGATATGAAGATATCCTCCCATTGTAACCGACTTTGTGTAACCCTAGCCCTCTCCGGTGTCTATATAAACCAGAGAGTTTTAGTCCGTAGGACGAACAACAATCATACCATAGGCTAGCTTCTAGGGTTTAGCCTCTTCGATCTCGTGGTAGATCAACTCTTATGCTACCCATATCGTCAAATTAATCAAGCAGGAGTAGGGTTTTACCTCCACCGAGAGGGCCCGAACCTGGGTAAAAACATCGTGTCCCTTGTCTCCTCTTACCATCCGCCTAGACGCACAGTTCGGGACCCCCTACCCGAGATCCTCCGGTTTTGACACCGACATTGGTGCTTTCATTGAGAGTTCCTCTGTGTCGTCACTGTTAGGCCCGATGGCTTCTTTGATCGTCAACCACGACGCAGTCCAGGGTGAGACTTTTCTCCCTGGACAGATCTTCGTATTCGGCGGCTTCGCACTGCGGGCCAACTCGCTTGGCCATCTAGAGCAGATCGGAAGCTACGCCCCTGGCCATCAGGTCAGGTCTGGAAGCTTAAACTACACGGCCGACATCCGCGGGGACTTGATCTTCGTTGGATTCGAGCCACGGCCGAGCGTGCCGCACTGTCTTGATGGGCATGATCTAGCTCTACCGCCGGACAACGCCCAGAGCGCTGCTCAGGTGTCCGCTCCGACCATTAACTCGGAGCCGACTGCGCTAGTCAGGGACGGATAGTTGGACGCCGCCCCAGGAGCCGCAATCTCTACGGCGATAGAGCCAAATACCAGCCTAGTCCTCCGCAAGGCTCGTGACTCCAAGGTGCCGGACTCCATTCCGGACTTCGAATATTCTGCACCTCTCCCGATCGAACCCGATTGGGCTCCGATCATGGAGTTCACCGCCGCGGACGTCTTTCAGCACTCGCCCTTTGGCGATATCCTGGATTCACTAAAGTCTCTCTCTTTGTCAGGAGAGCCCTGGCCGGACTATGGTCAGCAGGGTTGGGATGCGGTCAATGAGGAAATTCGATGCCCACCCACCACCCACTTTGTAGCCACTGTCGACGATCTAACCGACATGCTCGACTTCGACTCCGAAGACATCGACGGTATGGACGCCGATGCGGGAGACGACCAAGAACCAGCACCTATAGGGCACTGGAAGGCCTCCTCGTCATATGACATATACATGGTGGACACCCCCAAAGCAGGGGATGGAGATGAAAAAGCGGAGGATGACCCCTCTAAGAAGCAACCCAAGCGCTGACGTCAGCGGCGCCGCTCCAAATCCCGCCAAAGCAAGAACGGCGAAACCGGCACCGGAGACGTCAACACCCCGGACAGTGCCAAAGATAACCCCCTCCAGCAGGATTCAACGCGGGAGGACGAAGGAGCCAACCTCATGAGAGAGCGGCAGGCACAGAGGTCGAGGACGACAATTATATGCCTCCCTCCGAAGACGAGGCAAGCCTCGACGATGACGAATTCGTCATGCTAGAGGATCCCGTCGAACAAGAGCGTTTCAATCGCAGGTTTATGGCCACGGCAAGCAGCCTCAAGAAAAAACAGCAGCAACTTAGAGCTGACCAAGACCTGCTAGCCGACAGATGGACCGAAGTCATGGCGGCCGAAGAGTATAAACTCAAACGCCCCTCCAAGAGTTACCCAAAGCGCAGGCTGCTACCCCAACTAGAGGAGGAAGCAACTAAACCTACATCACCAGCGTATGATGCGCCTGATCGGCCACCCCATGGCCGCGACAGAGAGGCCTTTCGGCCCTCAATCCAAGCCGCACCCCGGCGCCGCTGCAAAAATATCAGAGCACGGGGAAACGCGACAGACCTACGAGACATATTAGAGGATAAGGGAAGGCAAACAAGATCGATCTATGGATCGCGTGGGCGCCCCACATCATGGGACGATAACCGTCATGCCGGATATGATAAATACGGCCAGGCTGAATACAATAGACAAATCTCATCCGAGCTACGTCGCGATACAGCTCAGTACAGGGGCGCCGCACACCCACTATGCTTCACAGACGAAGTAATGGATCATCAAATCCCAGAGGGTTTTAAACCCATAAACATCAAATCATACGATGGCACAACAGATCCCGCGATATGGATCGAGGATTATCTCCTTCATATCCACATGGCCCGTGGTGATGATCTGCACGCCATCAAATACCTCCCGCTCAAGCTTAAAGGACCAGCTCGGCATTGGCTTAACAGCCTGCCAGCAGAGTCAATAAGTTGCTGGGAGGACCTGGAATCCACATTCCTTGATAACTTCTAGGGCACTTATGTGCGACCACCATACGCCGATGACCTAAGCCACATAATCCAGCAGCCATAGGAATCGGCCAGACAATTCTGGACACGGTTCCTAACCAAGAAAAATCAAATAGTCGACTGTCCGGACGCCGAGGCCCTTGCAGCCTTTAGGCACAACATCCGAGACGAATGGCTTGCCCGGCACCTAGGACAGGAAAAACTAAAATCTATGGCAGCCCTCATGACACTCATGACCCGCTTTTGCGCGGGCGAAGACAGCTGGCTAGCTCGTAGCAATAACATAACCAAGAGCCCTGGTAATTCGGATACCAAGGACAACAATGGCAGGTCACGTCGCAACAAGCACAAGCGCCGCATTAATGGCGACAATACCGAGGATACGGCAATCAATGCCGGATTCAGAGGCTCTAAACCCGGTCAGCGGATGAAGCCATTCAAAAGAAACCCCCGGGCCCATCCAACTTAGACCGGATACTCGATCGCTTGTGCCAGATACACGGCACCCCCGAACAACCAGCCAACCACACCAACAGGGATTGTTGGGTGTTCAAGCAGGCAGGCAAGTTAAGTGCCGAAACCAGAGACAAGGGGCTGCGTAGCGATGACGAGGAGGAGCCCCGGCCGCCGAACAACAAAGGACAGAAGGGATTCCCCCCGCAAGTGCGGATGGTGAACATGATATACGCAACCCACATCCCCAAAAGGTAGCGGAAGCGTGCTCTCAAGGACGTCTATGCGTTGGAGCCAGTTGCCCCAAAGTTCAACCCATGGTCCTCTTGCCCGATCACCTTTGATCGACGGGACCACCCCACTAGCATCCATCACGGCGGATTCGCCGCATTGGTCCTAGACCCAATCATTGACGGATTTCACCTCACTAGAGTCCTCATGGACGGAGGCAGCAGCCTGAACCTGCTTTATCAAGATATAGTGCGAAAAATGAGTATAGACCCCTCAAGGATTAAACCCACAAAGACAACCTTTAAAGGCGTCATACCAGGTGTAGAAGCCAGCTGTACAGGCTCGGTTACACTCGAAGTGGTCTTCGGATCCCCGGATAATTTCCGAAGCAAAGACTTAATCTTCAACATAGTCCCATTCCGCAGTGGCTATCACGCCCTGCTCGAACAAACCGCATTTGCAAAATTCAATGCGGTGCCGCACTACCCATATCTCAAGCTCAAGATGCCAGGTCCTCGTGGAGTCATTACGGTAGATGGAAACACCGAACGCTCTCTTCGAATGGAGGAGCACATAGCAGCCCTGGCGGCGAAAGTACAGAGCAGCCTCTCAAGGCAGTTCCCCAATGCGGGTGTTAAACATCCGGACAACGTCAAGCGCGCCCGAAGCAACCTCCGACAAAGCCGGATGGCATGTTCCGAGCAAGCATAGCAGTGCGGCCCCAACCCCAGCCCTCGCCAGACGGTGATATCGGTACCGCGCGTACATAATTACGCTCTGAAAATACCATGGGCATAAGGGGAGGGGCACAACTACGGCACGCCCAGAATGCGGCTTAACCGCACTTAGGGGCTCCCTATTTCTCCGTTTTCTTTTTTTATTTATATATACTTTTAGGACCCAACTATCCGGAAGGTCTGTCCGGCAATAAACTCGCCGAACACACGATGCAACAGCCAGGGCGCGAACAAGCTGCGTCGTATGTCCAGGTGGTCTCTATAACGAGCTAAATACCCGTTTTGCTTAAATTTACGCAGCTTGCCCCTGGAGGGGGACATGTCAAATAATCCCATCCCTTGCTTGTCGCACTATTTGTATCGTTTTGCTTTCATAGCAGCTCTTTTTTAAATAAACAATATATAGCTCTTATCTATTATTGTATTCATCTATTTTTATACAAATATGTTCAGTCATGACATTATGCAACCGTACACTTTGGTACGGCCAATACACCAGGGGCTTAAGCGCCCGATAACATGGTGTGAGAAGACCGAACACTCTTACGAGTGCGGCACCCCGAACTTATAGCACTATATGCATTGGCTCCGAATCATGTCTTGGGTCAATAGTTGGGTTTGCCCGGCTCCCATGTTTTGGTACCTTACATTCCGCAATGTTGGCTAAGGTAGTGCTGGGAGAACTACTGCAATTGTGCCCCAGTTGAGCTGGGTTAACACCTCAGTAGAGAAAGCTAAAACTGACCATCATGATAGTGCAAGAGACCAGTCGCTGTTCGTGAGGTTTTTCGAGTCCTTAAAGACTTATGCCGCTTAGAGCGAGGAGCCGGATTTATCTGGCCAAGGCGTGGATAGCGCCCCGAACTTGGTCTTCCGAATACTAGGGGCTCCGCCGAAATTTAAAATTATAGAATTCTATGGCTAAGTGAGAGTGATAAAGCATTATAAGTCTGATGGCCTGGTTCGCTGTGCTGAGCGCCTCCCTAGATGGACCCAAGAATGGGAACAAGAGCGCTTAGGGTTATCCCGAACACCCCAGCACTCATGGCATGGGGGTAGAAGCCGACGACTTGCATCTCTCAGATTTGATAAACGGCCGCACAGAAGGTAATATTTTAAATTAACAAGCATTGCTTAGCGCATATGAACAAAGTTTTCAGCGCACAGGATAACAACATGCGAGTCTACTCAAAAATTACATCTTTGGAGCACTCATCCGCTATAAGGCGGGCACCCTTATGGACGCCCTTATAATACATCTAGGGTGTGCGATACTCCTTGCCCGGCGGTGGCACGTCCGTCAAAAGCTTCTCCGCGTCCAGCTTGCCCCAGTGTACTTTAGCACGGGCAAGGGCCCGACGGACACCTTCAATACAGACGGAGCGCTTGATGACTTCAACCCACGGACACGCGTCCACCAGCCGCCGCACCAGACCGAAGTAGCTCCCAGGCATGGCCTCTCCAGGCCACAGCCGAACTATGAGGCCCTTCATGGCCTGTTCGGCCACCTTGTGGAGCTCGACCAGCTGCTTCAGCTGGTCGCTCAGGGGCACCAGATGTTCGGCCTCAGCATACTGAGACCAGAACACCTTTTCCGTCGAGCTCCCCTCCTCGGCTCGGTAGAACGTGGCAGCATCAGACACACTATGGGGCAGATCGGCGAACACTCCTGGAGAGCTCCGGATCCGGGTAAGTGATAGATAATTTACTTTTATATTCTTGCTTTGCATAAAGAATGCCTTACCCGCCGCTATCTTCTTCATCGCCTCGATCTCCCGGAGGGCCTTCTGGGCTTCGGCCTTAGCGGTTTTGGCACTCTCAAGAGCCAAGGCAAGCTCGGACTCTCGAGTCTTCGAGTCACGCTCCAAATTCTCATGTTTTTTCACAAGAGCCTGGAGCTCTTGCTGCACCTCCACCACCCGCGCCTCCTGCTTCTCTCGCTCGGTGCGCTCCAAGGCCACACTATCTTCGGCCTTGGAGACCGCCTCCTTCAGGATCGCCACCTCGGTCGTGGCCCCTGTAATACCCACGTTATTCCTTTCATTTTTGCAACCAAATCCTTTTCTATAAGGTACTACTTTAATAAGGTATTACTTACCTTCCTTGTCCTCGAGCTGCTTCTTGGCAAGGCCGAGCTCGTTCTCGGACCGCTCGAGGCTCTGCTTCAATGCATTGACCTCCGCAGTCAGTGAGGCAGAGGTCAGCAACGACGCCTGCATTCCCATATTGACATATTTCTGTTAGACTCCTGCGTATATCTTTTTAGATCCTCAGCTTGGCTTCTCTTTCCGAACACCAAACTGAGCATCAGGGGCTACTGTCTATACGGTGAACATTTTTATGTTTTGAATACATACCTCAAAGCCTGTTAACAGACTCGTACATGCTTCTGTCAGCCCGCTCTTTGCGGACTGAACCTTTTGAATCACCGCACTCATAACAGTGTGGTGTTCCTCGTCGATGGAGGCGCCGCTAAGCACCTCCTGCAAATTTTCTGGCGCCTCCGGGTGGACGGAGGTCGTCGGCGCCGTAGGCCTGCCCTTCTTATGAAGGCGCCGCCTGTCGGACTCTGGAACCGTTGATGGTTCTGGAGCAGTGTCTGGCCCAGGGCCGGACTTGGATCCCTCTGGGGCTTTACCCCCTTTGGGCCTGGAGTCCGGGAGGTCACCTTGAGGCGCCTCCGGGACCACCTCCTCCTGGTTCGGTCCTCTTCGGGACCCCACCTCGGCGTCGTCCGCAGGCAGAGGGGAGGAGGCCGTCGGAAGTGAAGTGCTGTTCACATCCGACGAATTCAGGGAGCCGCTCGACGAATCGCCGAGCTGAGCTCTGGGCGGACTGCATGATTGAATCCGGCGTCAAAAAATGCCAAATAATAGAGGAGCCCCATAAGTTATTCGGGTATCCGGACACTTACGATTTTGCCAGGGGCTTGACCCTGGATGCCCATTCCTCCCCGTCGTCTTCGGCATCGGAGGCGTAGTCCGGCAGAAGGGTTTTTCCCTTCTTGGACCCTCCGGCCTCCCCAGTTGGGGCGGCCTTCGTTTTCTTTCCTTCCCCCGTTGGAGGGGGAGGGGCTTCTTCTTCCTCCTCCTCCTCCTCGTCTTCCGAGGCGGAGGGGGCTTCGGGGCTGTCGGGCGATGAATCCGACACCACCAGGCGCCGGGAGCTCTTTCGAGTCCCCGTGGTCTTCTTCTTGGCCTTCTTCTCCGGCACCACGTGAGGTGCCGGAACCAGCAGCTTGGTTAGACGAGCATCCGCTGTGTCTTCTGGTAAGGGAGCCGGATAGTTAACCTGCCCGGACTTCTTCAGCCAGTCCTGTCAAAGGTGAGGGAGTTTAGATCCTGCATAGTGTCAAACTATGAAAAAGCGTCCTGTAAAGGGCAAAATAGCTTACCTCGTCGGCTTTACGCCGTGAGCTGAATCCGCGATCTTCGGTAGCGGACGCGGGAGCCTCGGCACCCTTGAAAAGCACCCTCCAAGCAGCTTCGTACGTAGTGTCGAAGAGCCTGCTCAAGGTCTGATGCTGTGCCGGATCAAACTCCCACAAGTTGAACGCCCGCTATTGGCACGGGAGGATCCGGCGTATGAGCATGACCTGGACTACATTGACAAGCTTGATATTCTTGTTTACTAGCTTTTGGATGCAGGCTTGGAGTCCGGTCAGGTCCTCCGAATCGCCCCATGTGAGGCCCGTCTCTTTCCAGGAGGTGAGCCTTGTGGGGAAGCCGGATCGAAATTCGGGGGCCGCCGCCCATTTGGGGTCGCGCGGCTCGGTGATGTAGAACCACCCCGATTGCCACCCTTTAATTGTCTCCACAAAGGAGCCCTCAAGCCATAAGACATTGGCCATCCGGCCCACTATGCACCTCCACACTCCACTTGGCGGCCGCCCACTACTTTCGGCTTGACGTTAAAAGTGTTCAGCCATAAGCCGAAGTGGGGCTGGATGCAGAGGAAGGCTTCGCACACGACGATAAACGCCGAGATGTTGAGGACGAAGTTCGGGGCCAGGTCGTGGAAGTCTAGGCCGTAGTAAAACATGAGCCCCCGGACGAACGGGTGAAGAGGAAAGCCCAGTCCGCGGAGGAAATGGGGAGAAAAACAACCCTCTCATGGGGCCTTGGGGTGGGGATGAGTTGTCCTGCATCTGGAAGCCGGTGCGCGATGTCGTCAGACAGGTATCCGGCCTCCCTCAGCTTTTTGATTTGCCCCTCCGTGACGGAGGAGGCCATCCACTTGCCTCCCGCTCCGAACATGGTTGGAGTAGGTCGAGGCGAGATGTGCGGGCTTGGGCGATGGAGCTCGAGTGCGCAGGGAGGGATAAGCAAAGGAGGAAGAAGGCGTAAATGGAAAGGGTAGATCCTTATCCCCTTATATGGGCGGCCGAAACTACAAGCCCCCACCAGCCTAATAAAACTCGCTTATATCCCAAGCGCCGCGGTTAATGACGCGGTTGGGTTACCCACGCCTGTATTGATGAGAATCCTGGAATAAGGGGACACGATCTCTGCTTTGACAAGACGTGCCAAGGAAACCGGCTCGCTAAACGCGCTGAGGTGGAACAGTAAAACGATTCGAATAAAGGCTTGACTGTCACGTTGCGGAATACGACAGCAGATTAGATTTGTGTGGAAATTATTCTCTCTACGGTGGTATGTGGAACTTATTTTTGCAGAGCCGGACACTATCCTTGTGTTCAAACATCTTCTATGAAGTATTCGGAGGAGGAACCCGCCTTGCAATGCCGAAGACAATTTGCGCGCCGGACTCATCGTCATTGAAGCCTGGTTCAGGCGCTACTGAGGGAGTCCTGGATTAGGGGGTGTCCGGATGGCCGGACTATGACCTTTGGCCAGACTCCCGGACTATGAAGATACAAGATTGAAGACTTCGTCTCGTGTCCGGATAGGGACTTTCCTTGGCATGGAAGGCAAGCTTGGCGATATGATATGAAGATCTCCTCCCATTGTAACCGACTTTGTGTAACCCTAGCCCTCTCCGGTGTCTATATAAACCGGAGAGTTTTAGTCCATAGGACGAACAACAATCATACCATAGGCTAGCTTATAGGGTTTAGCCTCTCCGATCTCGTGGTAGATCAACTCTTGTACTACCCATATCATCAATATTAATCAAGCATGAGTAGGGTTTTACCTCCACCGAGAGGGCCCGAACCTGGGTAAAAACATCGTGTCCCTTGTCTCCTGTTACCATCCGCCTAGACGCACAGTTCGGGACCCCCTACCCGAGATCCGCCGGTTTTGACACCGACAAGCACAGTCCGGACGATGATGCATTCATCATCCCGGAAAAACATTTGTAACGAGATAACCTCCACAGAAGGCTTATGGCCACTGCGAGAAGCCTAAAGAAGCAGAAGCAAAGGCTTGAGGACACACAGGAAATGCTCAACTGCAGATGGAATAAAGTGCTAGACACTGAAGAAAAATATGGCGACGAAAGCCACACTAAGAGCTACCCAAAGCGCAAGCTGCTGCCAGAATTCGACGATGAGGCCATTCCGCCGAAGAACAATACGACCAATAGGCCGGACCAACCACTTCATGACCGCGACCGAGCAGCTACTAACGCCGCACATGATTTACATGAGATCCTGGACAAAAAGGCCGGCGTGACCAGGTCCATCCATGGATCTAGAGGACAGGCTCCAGCTGCCACGCCCAATATGCGACCCTATCCAAAAGGAACTCGAAGGTCCCACCAAGGATAGACCCGCATATTGAAACGCTTTTGCAAGGTGGATATCATTACATCAACATTACATAAATAGATGGGGATACATACAAGAGGCATACAATGCCACACGAATACAACATCACATCATACATAAGTGCAACATCCGACTACGGATTAAACACAAACAGAAACTCAAACGACATCCACCCTGCTAGCCCAGGCTGCCGACCTGGAAACTATCCCCTGATCGAAGAAGCAGAAGAAGAACTCAACGCAAGCAAGCATCGCTCTCGCGTCATGATCATGGCACAACCTGTACTTGCAACTATTGTTGTAGTAATCTGTGAGCCACGAGGACTCAGCAATCCCATTACCATGGGTATCAAGACTAGCAAAGCTTAATGGGAAAGGAAAGGGGTAAAATGGTGAGGCTGCAGCAGCGACTAAGCATATATGGTGGCTAACATACGCAAATAAGAGCGAGAAGAGAGCAAAAGGAACGGTTGTCAACTAGTAATGATCAAGAAGTGATCCTGAACTCCTACTTACGTCAAGCATAACCCAAAAACCGTGTTCACTTCCCGGACTCCGCCGAAAAGAGACCATCACGGCTACACAGGCGGTTGATGCATTTTAATTCGGATCTGGTGTCAAGTTATCTACAACCGGACATTAACAAATTCCCATCTGCCTATAACTGCAGGCATGACTTTCGAAAGATTATACCCTGCAGGGGTGTCCCAACTTAGCCCATGATAAGCTCTCGCGATCAACGAAGGATATACCTTCTCCCGGGAAGACCCGATCAGACTCGGAATCCCGGTTTACAAGACATTTCGACAATGGTAAAACAAGACCAGCAAGACCGCCCGATGCGCCGACAATCCCGATAGGAGCTGCACATATCTCGTTCTCAGGGCAACACCGGATAAGCTAAACGTACAGGTACCGACGTAACCCAAGTTGCCAAGGGATGGTCCCGCATGGTGCTCTAGTTTGGACCAACACTTAGACAAGCATTGGCCCGGGGGGGCTGTAATAAAGATGACCCTCGGGTTAATTACTCCCAAGGGAAATGTAGGTGGTGGTGAGGCAAATGGTAAAACCAATGTTGGGCCTTGCTGGAGGAGTTTTATTCAAAGCGAACTGTCAAGGGGGTCCCATAAATCACCCAACCACGTAAGGAACGCAAAATCCGGGAACATAACACCGGTATGACGGAATCTAGGGCGGCAAGAGTGGAACAAAACACCAGGCATAAGGCTGAGCCTTCCACCCTTTACCAAATATATAGATGCATTAATAATATAAGAGATATTGTGATATCCCAACATAAACCCTATCCACCATGGGGCAATCTTCAACTTCACCTGCAACTAACAACACTATAAGAGGGGCTGAGCAAAGCGGTAACATAGCCAAGCAACAGTTTGCTAGGAAGGGTGTCAAAGGTTAGAGGTTCATGGCAAATTGGGAGGCTTGAAGAGCAAAAGATAGGTAGCACAGCAAAGCGATATAACGAAGCAACTAGCATAGCAATGATAGTAGTGAGATCCAGGGTAACGGTCATCTTGCCTGAAATCCTGCTAGGAAGAAGAACGAGTCCATGAAGAAGATGAAGCCACGAAGACGAACCAAGCGTAGACGAACGAATCCTCACGATCACAACGAAACAGGAACTATCGAGAAGAAGCACACAACATGGTAAACACACCACACATAGGCAAGACAAGAAGCACAACCAAGCATGATGCATGACACAGCTACATGAAGCTACTCATGGCAAGAGATGATGCAACCCAGAGCAACACATCAAGGCAAGTTTGAATAAGGCCGGGAATAACATATACCAATTCCGGTAAGTCCTCATATGCAAATTTTGAAATTGGTCAAGATCTGAATAAACATTATGTTCAAGTTGTTAAACAGCAAGTTAAAATGCACCAAGATGATCTACACGAAATTCTAGTCAAGTTACATATAATGTTCGTTTAATTCGGAGCTACGACCTAGAAGATATGAGCATAACAAGTTAAACATGGCATTGATGCAAAATTCATACAAACATCAAGCAAACACCTCAAAACAGGGATGCAACATGATAATATGAAACTACATGCAAAATCAAGCAAGTTTTATATAGAGCACACTCAAAACGGAGCAACGGTGCAACACATACACTCCAAACAAGACATAACAACAATCTGTCCAAAACAGCAACTAGGCATCTTGCAAGCATCAAAACAATATGCTACAGCAGCTCAACATGATAACAAAAGGCATGAGCATGAAGTACAGGTAAAGCATAACAAAACATGAACACTGAGCTATCTCCAGAAATCACTAGAACATGCTCAAACACACATGACAAGATTGCAAATAATATCAGTTTCAGGCTTTGCAGAAATAACATCAGGTTGCAATGTTTAGAGCTATCAAACAACATGTTACAGGAACTTATCATGGCAAACAAAGGCATGGCATGAATCTACTAAATACATAGAACAAAAATCCCTTACTGACCACAAGCCAAAAAGGCTCAGAAAATATGATGGCACCCATGTAAACATGGCATGTTATATACAGATTCAACCATGGCAGGAACAACAATAAGTAGGCATGTTGGTGAGCTTGAACCACTCACTACAGAGCAATACATGGCATGGCAAGGCAACCAACAGTAAGAATACATGTTTATGAAGCAAAGCATGTCAAGAGCAAGTTCATAGGGTGCATGGATCACTTGGAAATCACATGGCAAAACTGAACTTCATGTTAACAGGCTGACAGCAACATCATTTAGTAAGTTTGGAGCAAGATATGAACAATCTACAGCAAGCTATAAAGGCAACCAGGGGCATGGATGGATAGAGCATAACCATATGTACAAAACATCCTTACTGAAGTATCTCAAAATAAGCATGGATATCTCTGTAGCATCAAGTTTACATGGCATAAAAATAACAACAGAACATGGACTGAAATTAGCAACATCACGAGGCCTAGTTTACATGCTTGTGCTAGTGACCACATTGATCACAAAAATACATGGCATACACCCCTATAAAGATGGCATGACATAGTTCAAAACATATGTAGGGCTCAAGTACATAAGATGCACACATCAATCATGGAAAAAATGACAAATGAGCATGTTATAACAGTTTCAGTAGATTAACAGCAACATGCACTCTTGCAACGATGATTCAGGCATCAAGATGGACTCAAATGAACATGATGCAATGGAATGAAATGAAGTACTCGTCGAGTCGAACAATTTGACATATTACAGGCACAAAACGGAGTAACGGATGCAGAGATACGGCATGATGAACAAGGCATGATAATGTCAAAATATTTTGGGACGGACGATTTTCGGGGGTCAACCTGCGATTGGATCTGGATCGGGGCGCGGGAACCGAGGCCCATCGGAGTTTCTCACCGGAGCTGAGGAGGGATAAGAGGCCGGCGAGGTCGGGGCGACCGGAGGACGTCGGCGACGGGGCGCTCGCGGTCGAGGAGGCGGCGGCGGC
>NC_057810.1:467680679-467687511 GCF_018294505.1 Triticum aestivum | reverse complement strand
GGCGCGGGCGGGCCGAGGCGGCGGGGAAGGTGACGTGGCACGACGCTATTGGACGGAGGGACGTGGCCGGCGGACATGTCCGGCACGGACGGACGTGTCCGGCGGCGCAAGGAGGATGGAGGCTATGGTTGCACCGCGAATTTGGACGGGGAGGGCATATTTATAGGTAGAGGGAGCTAGGAGTGTCCAAATGAGGAGCGGTTTTCGCCCACACGATCGTGATCGAACGACCGAGAGCATGGAGGGGAGTTAGATGGGTTTTGGGCCACTTTTGAAGGGTGTTGGGCTGCAAAGAGAAAGGGGGGTTTCAGGCTACGTGGTTAACCGTCGGAGTACCAAACGACCTCCAAATGGCACGAAACTTGACAGGCGGTCTACCGGTGCTATACCAAGGCCGCTTAGCAAACCTCGGGCCATTCCGAGAAAGTTTAACACACACACACACACACGAGAACAAGGTCTGAGAGGGGGCGACGGGCGCGCGCGAGAGGTCCGGACTCCGAACAGACAACGGAGAGAACCGGGAGAACCCGAACGGATGCAAGTTTTGAAAAACATGCAGATGAAATGCAGATGATGACATGGCAAAATGCAACACGCAAGCAAATGACATGGCAATGACGGCAAATAACTGGCAGACACCTGGCGCATCGAATCCGGGGCGTTACAACACTCCTCCACTAACAAGAGATCTCGTCCCGAGATCTTAGGACCGAGACGGAAGGGAAAAGGGATGAGGTGAAGCAAGAACTGGAGAGAAGAAGCAAAGAATCGAGAGCACTCGAGAAGAAGAGAGGAACGACGAGAATGACAAGAATCGGAAGCTCACGGAATCAGATAGGCTATGAAACCACTCCGGTTAGAACGAGATAAGAAACGAATAAGACTGGAAGGATTTCGGCAGCACTCCGGCTGAAAATGGAAGGAAAAGAACATGAACTTGAGAGGATGGAATGATACTTGATGAAGACATGATACAAAACCTCCAGAAAGAATTAAAAGAGTTGAATGAAAAGAACGGAGAAGAAAATGACAACTTGTGCCACGAATGAAATAGAAATCAACCTTAGAAGAAAAGATTGAATGGAGTTGTTGAGAAAATTCAACAACGAAAAGAATAAGCTTGTCGTGGACTTATGGATAAAATCTCAGAAATTATGAGGTGATAACCAGCCGCAAATGGAAATGATTGGATAAACTTAGAAGAACGAAGAAATGCAAAACTCCACTTCAAAAGAAAATGAAGAATTATTTGCGCTTCGAGACGCGAGAAGAAAAGATACTTGAACTCCACCAACAAAATCTTGATGAACTCTTTGAAAGAATGAATTAAATCATAAAGAACCACCATGAAGAACTCCGGTACAAAAGGATGATGAGATAAAATTAAAGGATGAAAGAATAAGATGAGCATTGCGATGATTTAGATGGAGGTTCCGACGAAATGGCTGAGGAAATTGAACTCCGGAAAAGAAAAGATGAAAACACTTGAACTAGAATTTATTCATCAAGAACAAACTCCGAAGAAAAGGATTACTCAGTTGGATGAAATAAGGATAAGATTTATTGTATGCTTATCCTTCATCAAATTAAATTCATGACAAACAATGGATTTTGCATACTACTTATTCTTCTTGAAAAGGATTGAGAAGTGACATATCGCAAACTTGAGAAGGTCTTCATGAACCACCGGTAGGATTGGGAAGAACAAGTGAATTAAAATGATAAACAAAGAAAAAGAATCTTGACTGAACCACCGTAAGAATTCGAAAATGACTGACGAAAAAGAATGAATCACCGGGAAGAATTAGAAGAACAAATATGCTCGAGGGGATTTAGATGCAAAAGAACGAAGAGATAACAGGCTGATTAAAGAATACTTGACATGTGTGTCGGGATAATTGGATAACGGTAGCTGAAATGTGAGGACGAAGAATTCTCTGGAATGATGGCCTCCGGTGAAAGAAATGAAAAAAACATCTCCTGAAATACTCCAGATAGGTGAGAAAAGGAATATCTGACAAATGGAATAAATCGAGAGGATAATATGAAGCTAGAACCACGAATCTTCGAGAGAACGAGCAAGATTTAGAAGAACTCTTCTTCGATCTTCAAATGTTAAGAATGACGATGAGGAACACCACCAAAAATTGTTGAGACACTCCGAAAGAATGAAAAGCGAGAGAGGTTGAGCCAACAATGAAAAGAATTTAAACGCGATCTTGGAGAAGACATGTGACTGATGGGATCCATTTTTACGTCAGGCTTGCAAAGGATTTGAGAATAACTCCGGGAGAATTAGAAGAGTCAGGTAAGATCCTGGAAAAAGACCTGTGTGTTAGGGCCCACTAGAATAGAACACCGTTGAAAAGGATTGTTGAACAGATAGATGATGCACCGGAACGATTGAAATAATTGAATGAGGTGACAATCTCGAATTAATTGGAACACAAACGAATCTCTTGAAATGTCTTGAGTACTCCGGAAGGATAAACTGGTGAGAGGCGAACGAGCAGAGAAAACAGTTGATCCAAGGGAAAGAATATAATCACTACCAAAAATTAGAATTGAATCCACTGGAAAAGAAAAAGAGATGAAGAATGAAGAACGAGGCGAGAATTCACCAGTTGAAATGATTGAGGGAAGACTGAAGAGGCTCCACACGAATGAAAATTGATGTTCGAAAAAGACTCAGGCTCCGGGAAGAAGAGGGTGGGAGGGCGGGAAAACAAAGGTAACTTGGAAGGGAGAACCAACGAATATCTTGAAGAGGAAACACTGGTTGAAAGAATGCAAAGGCTTCACACGAGTAGGATGGATACTCAATTACAGACTCCGGTTTCGAGAAGAAGAAGGGTGGGCGGGTGGGAAAAGAAAACAACTGAGGATTGAACTCAATGATGAAGAGGCTCGAGTCAACTTGACGAGAAATGCACCGGATGAAAAGAGCTGAGAACCAACAAACGAAAAACCAACTGCGTGATCCTAAAGAAAGTTTGAAAGGGAAGAGGAGTAACTCAAAATGCCTACGTTAAGATTCCTCACCAGAGCGACGAAGGGTGCTGAGGAGTAAAAAGAATTCCTACTCTCTGATATAACTAGACTCCGAAAACAATTTTTTTTCTAGAATCAACAATGGCCAAACTACACGATCAAACAAGGGGGCTCCTAGGGTCCGTCCTGGCTCTGATTCCAACTTGTCACGCCCAATATGCGACCGTATCCAAAAGGAACTCGAAGGTCCCACCAAGGATAGACCCGCATATTGAAATGCTTTTGCAAGGTGGATATCATTACATCAACATTACATAAATAGATGGGGATACATACAAGAGGCATACAATGCCACACGAATACAACATCACATCATACATAAGAGCAACATCCGACTACGTATTAAACACAAACAGAAACTCAAACGACATCCACCCTGCTAGCCCAGGCTGCCGACCTGGAACCTATCCCCTGATCGAAGAAGCAAAAGAAGAACTCAACGCAAGCAAGCATCGCTCTCGCGTCATGATCATCGCACAACCTGTACCTGCAACTGTTGTTGTAGTAATCTGTGAGCCACGAGGACTCAGCAATCCCATTACCATGGGTATCAAGACTAGCAAAGCTTAATGGGAAAGGAAGGGGGTAAAATGGTGAGGCTGCAGCAATGACTAAGCATATATGGTGGCTAACATACGCAAATAAGAGCGAGAAGAGAGCAAAAGGAACGATCATCAACTAGTAATGATCAAGAAGTGATCCTGAACTCCTACTTACGTCAAGCATAACCCAGAAACCGTGTTCACTTCCCGGACTCCGCCGAAAAGAGACCATCACGGCTACAC
This sequence comes from Triticum aestivum, assembly GCF_018294505.1. Classification (NCBI taxonomy): domain Eukaryota; kingdom Viridiplantae; phylum Streptophyta; class Magnoliopsida; order Poales; family Poaceae; genus Triticum; species Triticum aestivum. Next base: position 467,683,672 of record NC_057810.1, on the reverse strand, counting down.
ACGCGGTTGATGCGTTTTAATTCGGATCTGGTGTCAAGTTATCTACAACAGGACATTAACAAATTCCCATCTGCCTATAACCGCAGACATGGCTTTCGAAAGATTATACCTTGCAGGGGTGTCCCAACTTAGCCCATGATAAGCTCTCGCGATCAACGAAGGATATACCTTCTCCCGGGAAGACCCGATCAGACTCGGAATCCCGGTTTACAAGACATTTCGACAATGGTAAAACAAGACCAGCAAGACCAACCGATGCGCCGACAATCACGATAGGAGCTGCACATATCTTGTTCTCAAGGCAACACCGGATAAGCTAAACGTACAGGTACCACGTAACCCAAGTTGCCAAGGGATGGTCCCGCACGGTGCTCTAGTTTGGACCAACACTTAGACAAGCATTGGCCCGGGGGGGGGGGGCTGTAATAAAGATGACCCTCAGGTTAATTACTCCCAAGGGAAATGTAGGTGGTGGTGAGGCAAATGGTAAAACCAATGTTGGGCCTTGCTGGAGGAGTTTTATTCAAAGCGAACTGTCAAGGGGGTCCCATAAATCACCCAACCGCCTAAGGAACGCAAAATCCGGGAACATAACACCGGTATGACGGAATCTAGGGCGGCAAGAGTGGAACAAAACACCAGGCATAAGGCCGAGCCTTCCACCCTTTACCAAATATATAGATGCATTAATAATATAAGAGATATTGTGATATCCCAACATAAACCCTGTCCACCATGGAGCAATCTTCAACTTCACCTGCAACTAACAACGCTATAAGAGGGGCTGAGCAAAGCGGTAACATAGCTAAGCAACGGTTTGCTAGGAAGGGTGTAAAAGGTTAGAGGTTCATGGCAAATTGGGAGGCTTGAAGAGCAAAAGATAGGTAGCGCAGCAAAGCGATAGAACGAAGCAACTAGCATAGCAATGATAGTAGTGAGATCCAGGGTAACGGTCATCTTGCCTGAAATCCCGCTAGGAAGAAGAACGAGTCCATGAAGAAGATGAAGCCACGAAGACGAACCAAGCGTAGACGAACGAATCCTCACGATCGCAACGAAACAGGAACTATCGAGAAGAAGCACACAACATGGTAAACACACCACACATAGGCAAGACAAGAAGCACAACAAAACATGATGCATGACATAGCTACATGAAGCTACTCATGGCAAGAGATGATGCAACCCAGAGCAACACATCAAGGCAAGTTTAAATGAGGCCGGGAACAACATATAACAATTCCGGTAAGTCCTCATATGCAAATTTCGAAATTGGTCCAGATCTGAATAAACATTATGTTCAAGTTGTTAAACAGCAAGTTAAAATGCACCAAGATGATCTACACGAAATTCTAGTCAAGTTACATATAAAGTTCGTTTAATTCGGAGCTACGGCCTAGAATATATGAGCATAACAAGTTAAACATGGCATTGATGCAAAATGCATACAAACATCAAGCAAACACCTCAAAACAGGGATGCAACATGATAATATGGAACTACATGCAAAATCAAGCAAGTTTCATATAGAGCACACTCAAAACGGAGCAACGGTGCAACACATACACTCCAAACAAGAGATAACAACAATCTGTCCAAAACAACAACTAGGCATCTTGCAAGCATCAAAACAATATGCTACAGCAGCTCAACATGATAACAAAAGGTATGAGCATGAAGTACAGGTAAAGCATAACAAAACATGAACACTGAGCTATCTCCAGAAATCACTAGAACATGCTCAAACACACATGACAAGATTGCAAATAATATCAGTTTCAGGCTTTGCAGAAATAACATCAGGTTGCAATGTTTAGAGCTATCAAACAACATGTTACAGGAACTTATCATTGCAAACAAAAGCATGGCATGAATCTACTAAATACATAGAACAAAAATCCCTAACTGACCACAAGCCAAAAAGGCTCAGAAAATATGATGGCACCCATGTAAACATGGCAAGTTATATACAGATTCAACCATGGGAGGAACAACAATAAGTAGGCATGTTGGTGAGCTTGAACCACTCACTATAGAGCAATACATGGCAAGGCAAGACAACAAATAGTAAGAATACATGTTCATGAAGCAAAGCATGTCAAGAGCAAGTTAACAGGCTGACAGCAACATCATTTAGTAAGTTTGGAGCAAGATATGAACAATCTACAGCAAGCTATAAATGCAACCAGGGGCATGGATGGATAGAGCATAACCATATGTACAAAACATCCTTACTGAAGTATCTCAAAATAAGCATGGATATCTCTGTAGCATCAAGTTTACATGGCATAAAATTAACAACAGAACAGGGACTGAAATTAGCAACATCACGAGACCTAGTTTACATGCTTGTGCTAGTCACCACATTGATCACAAAAATACATGGCATACACCCCTATAAAGATGGCATGGCATAGTTCAAAACATATGTAGGGCTCAAGTACATAAGATGCACACATCAATCATGGCAAAAATGACAAATAAGCATTTTATAACAGTTTCAGTAGATTAACAGCAACATGCACTCTTGCAATGATGATTCGGGCATCAAGATGGACTCAAATAAACATGACGCAATGGAATGAAATGAAGTACTCGTCGAGGCGAACAGTTTGACATATTACACACACAAAACGGAGCTACGGATGCAGAGATACGACATGATGAACAAGGCATGATGTCAAAATATTTCGGGACTTAGACGATTTTCGGGGGTCAACCTGCAATTGGATCTGGATCGGGGCGCGGGAACCGAGGTCCACCGGAGTTTCTCGCCGGAGCTGAGGAGGGAGAAGGGGCCGGCGAGGTCGGCGCGACCGGAGGACGTCGGCGACGGGGTGCTCGCGGTCGAGGAGGCGGCGGCGGCTCCCGAGCGCGGGGAGGCGAAGGCGGGGCGCGGGCGGCGCCCGCGGCGGCGGCCGGCGGAGGGAGGTGCCGGAGGGCGGCGGAGGTCGGCAGTGGGCGGAGGCGCGGCGAGCGCCGGGCGGGGTGAG
>NC_057810.1:467648629-467680416 GCF_018294505.1 Triticum aestivum | reverse complement strand
GGCGCACTCCTGCGAGGGGCCGGCGCACTCGGGACCGGCCGCGGCGCGGGAGGCCCGAGGCAGCGGGGAAGGTGACGTGGCACGACGCTATTGGACGAAGGGACGTGGCTGGTGGACATGTCCGGCGCGGACGGACGTGTCCGGCGGCGCAAGGAGGATGGAGGCTAGGGTTGCACCGCGAATTTGGACGGGGAGGGCATATTTATAGGTAGAGGGAGCTAGGAGTGTCCAAATGAGGAGCGGTTTTCGCCCACACGATCGTGATCGAACGACCGAGAGCATGGAGGGGAGTTAGATGGGTTTGGGGCTACTTTGGAAGGGTGTTGGGTTGCAAAGAGAAAGGGGGGTTTCGGGCTACGCGGTTAACCGTTGGAGTACCAAACGACCTCCAAATGGCACGAAACTTGACAAGCGGTCTACCGGTGCTATACCAAGGCCGCTTAGCAAACCTCGGGCCATTCCGAGAAAGTTTAACACCCTCACACGAGAACAAGGTCTGAGAGGGGGCGACGGGCGCGCGCGAGAGGTCCGGACTCCGAACGGATAACGGAGAGAACCGGGAGAACCCGAACGGATGCAAGTTTTGAAAAACATGTCGATGAAATGCAGATGATGACATGGCAAAATGCAACACGCAAGCAAATGACATGGCAATGACAGTGAATAACTGACAGACACCTGGTGCATCGAATCTGGGGCATTACACCGGCGCAGGATTATGGTCACCAAAATGATCAGACTGATCGCATACTAGTTCGGAATCAACACCGGACACAACAACAGCCAACAACATGCCACAACGTGTCCAGATACAGAGGGGCTGCACACCCTCTGTGCTTCACTGAAGATGTATTGGATCACGAATTTCCACAGGGATTCAAACCCGTGAACATAGAGGCATATGACGGAACTACACACCCTGGGGTCTGGATTGAGGATTTCATCCTTCATATCCACATGGCTCATGGGGACGACCTCCACGCCATCAAATACCTTCCCCTCAAGTTGAAGGGGCCAGCTCAGCACTGGTTGAAAAGCCTCCCCAAAAATTCAATCGGAAGTTGGGAAGAACTTGAGGACACTTTTAGGCCAATTCTCAAGGGACCCTATGTCCGACCTCCGGACGCTGACGATCTAAGTCACATAATACAACAGCCCGGAGAGTCAGCCCGTAAGCTTTGGAATAGATTCCTCACTAAGAAAAATCAAATTGTCGATTATCCGGATGCCGAAGCCCTAGCGGCCTTCAAGCACAGTATCCGAGACGAGTGGCTCGCCAGACACCTCGGCCAAGAAAAGCCGAGGACAATGGCAGCCTTAACAAGCCTTATGACCTGCTTCTGCGCGGGTGAAGACAGCTGGTTGGCCCATAGAGGCACCAGCGACCCGGGCACATCCGAAATTAGGGATGGCAACGGGAAGCCATGGCGCAATAAAAACAAACATCAAAACAAGGAAGAAAGTCTGGACAACACGGCAGTCAATGCCGGATTCAGGGGCTCTCGACCCGGTCAACAAAAGAAGCCATTTAAAGGCAGCAAAGAGGGACCGTCCAGCCTAAACAAAGTCCTGGACAGATTGTGCCAAATTCATGGCACCCCCGAAAAACCTGCGAACCACACTCACAGAGAATGCTGGGTCTTTAGGCAGGTTGGCAAGTTAAATGCCGAACACAAGGGAAGGGAAACATCAAGTGAAGACGAGGATGGGCCTCGCCAGCCGAACACTGGGGGACAGAAAAATTCCCACCAGAGGTAAAAACAGTAAACATGATCTACGCGACTCACATACCAAAGAGAAGGCATCAACGCGCACTCAGAGACGCATACGCTGTAGAGCCCGTCGCCCCAAACTCAACCCCTGGCCGGCCTGCCCGATCACCTTTGATCATAGGGACCACCCGACTAGTATCCGGCATGGAGGATCGGCTGCCTTGGTGCTCGACCCAATAATCGATGGATACCATCTCACTCGTGTCCTCATGGACGGCGACAGCAGTCTCAATCTAATATATCAGGACACTATCCGCAAGATGGGGATAGACCCATCCATAATCAGCCAAAGTAACACCACCTTTAAAGGGGTGATACCAGGCGTTGAGGCCCGCTGCAGGGGCTCCCTCGTATTAGAGGTGACATTCGGTTCGCCAGACAACTTTAGCAGCGAAGAATTACTCTTCACCATCGCTCCCCTCCGAAGTGGTTACCATGCATTGCTCGGAAGAACGGCCTTCGCTCGCTTCAATGCAGTACCGCACTATGCCTACCTTAAACTCAAGATGCCTGGTCCACGTGGCGTCATCGCCGTTAGTGGAAATACAGAGCGTTTCGTACGTGCGGAAGAGTATGCTGCGGCTGTAGCAGCCGGACACTAAGCGGCTCTCCTATCAGAATGCATGATCGGTCGTTAAGACCACGGACACGGTTAGACGAGTCCGGTGCACCACCGTTGGTAACAGCCCAGATAAACCTGAGCTGGGTGCTATACATGAAATCCCATATAGGGCATCAGAGGCCGCAAACATGCAATAAAGCCCACCTTTTGGCTTGACCTTATTAACATGCCAATGTCTTACACTTCTACTACCCACACTACAAAAAAAATACACTTCCGTGATGATACGTGTTTGTCACAGTAGGTCGCGTTTTTTGTCATGCATGTACATCCATGACAAATTTATGACAGAATCAAGATAGTCATACCTGTGCTGTCGTAAAAGTGTTCCATGACATTACCAAAATTATCATCACGGAAGTGTCCACTTCCATGACGATAAATCGCGCGTCATAGAAGTGCTTTCGTCAAGGGTGACCGACACGTGGCATCCACCATAACGGAACGCCGTTAAGCTATCGGGTCGGATTTTGGATCCGATAACCCGTTAACAGCCCCGACCAATGGGAAACTTCCACGTGTAAAATTCTGATTGGCCGAAGGGAACACCTGTCAGCTCGTTAGTGGGCCAGATGTCGCCCGTCCATTGGAGGAGACATGCCTATGGTACGTTGACATGTGGCTGGGCCCAATAGAGGCCCATATATGTTAAAAAGGCCGGCCCAGTCAAAGGCCCATAGAACTTAATCAGGTATTAGTGGGCCAGCCCAATAATGGCCTGCTTCATAAAGGCCCATTTACAGCCCGAAACCAGATCTGGCCCATTAATTGTTCGCCCAATATTTGGGCCCATTTATGGCCCGAAGCTAGATCTGGCCCATTAATTGTTCGCCCCATATTTGGGCCCATTTGCGGCCCGAAGCCAGATCTAGTCCGTTAATTGTTCACCGAATATTCGGGCCCAACTACAGCCCAATGACTTTCGGCCTGTCAGAGGCCTGATGTAGATATGGGCCCATTTCAGCCCGGTGTGACTTTCGGCCTGGGAGTGGACCGTGCTGCCCATGGGCCATATATGGTCCGACGGGACATCGGGCCCACTAATGGCCCATACTAAAGGTGGCAACAGTTAAGCCCAACGTGACTTTGGGCCTGTTAAAGGCCTGTCATGTAATTCGGCCCGTTGATGCCTGCACTAAGCTTTCGGCCTCTTAAAGGCCCATGATATCAGTGGGCCAACTAAGGCTGGAGATATGTTTCAGCCTGGTAACGGCCCGTGAGCTAACTGGGCCCATAACGGCCCGGCCTACATTTCGGCCTGCTGAAGGCCCGTCGATGACTAGTGAAAACTGAGGCCCAACATGCATTTTGGCCTGCTAAAGGCCCGTGGTTTCATCTCAGCCGCAACAGGCCAGTACAATATTCAGCCTGTTAATGGCCCAACGCTACCTAGGCCAAACTAAGCGCTGGGTCGAAAAAAGGCCCAACTAAAATATAGGCCGGTGTAAGTTTGGGCCTGGCGCAATGTGTGAAGGCCCCAATCATTCGGGCCCAAGAAAGACGTAGGCCGGCCCAATTGTGGCCCGCTAAAAACCTGGCCCGTTATCGAATGTTTCGGCCCGGTCGACTACATCTGATTTTTTTTCAAATAGCGAATGATGGCAGTAACTAGTAGGAATTAAGAACAAACCTACTCTATACAATAAAGAAATTATGGCATAGTAACTAGGAATAAACCTACACTATACAATAAAGGATTTAAGGTATATTACATCCACTGGGCATCGAAGTTCGCCACCAGTGATCATAAAGCGCAACGAAGAAGCAGATTACAAAACTGGGGACCATTGCAGCGTAACAAAATAATACTGAACCGATACCACTTCCAAGACAGTTCAAGAATGGTTAGCCTTGCGGGGGAACTGCTGCGCAAGCTGCTGAGCAAGGCTGTGAGACCGGCCTAGCATGTCGGTCATAGCTTCCAGGTGTAGCTGTTTAGCGATGAGGTTCTCATTGGTGATCTCCTCAATCTTTCTTAGAGATAGGACTTCAAGTCGAAGTTGAGTTGCAGAATGCCTTTCTGCTAGAACTTAGGATTGAAGAAGTCGAACTGATTCAGACAACGAATTCTGTGAGCTTGTCTAACTGTTAGTCTCAACTAACTTGAACACTACATCAAGACAAGACTTTGGGGTTGTCTCTCTATCTTCAAGATGTTTTGCGTTCTTTGCTACAATATATGTTGGGTTTGTCTCATAGCCTTCAGTAGACTTGTGCATGCCATCAGGCATATCACCCTGATACAAAGCAGAGAGATGACAGGTTTTGCACGTGTATAAACAAAGATGATAACTGTTCTGTCAATTTTATCCAATTTCAAATTAGAAAATAAAGAGTAAGTTCAAAATATCAATATCATAATTTGGCATTGTTCATAATGCGGGGAGCTTCACCACACTACTGGATTACCATGTCAACATAACAAGCATAGATGAAGGGCAAAGAAAATCATTGTATCTATTTTGGATAATGTTCATGTTGTTCATATCATCAGCCACATCAGTAAGATAAAATAGGAGATGACAAGGTGCAAACGTGGGCTGCTTCACCACACACTGGATTATAGATCCCCAAAACCAAGCATACATATAGAGAGTATTAAGTAATGTGCATGGTATGAATAAGAAATTTGGTTTTACAAGTAAAACTTAGAACTTACGGTTCTTACGAACATGCATTTTGGTAGAAACAGCAAACTAAACAGTAGTAACCGATAGGGAGTATGAGCAAATTAAACATCAGTTGAGGATAAAGGCTTTAGAAGGACTGACTTACATTAACAGTTAACACCGGCTTTATAATGCCCTTCTCCATGTCAAGGGAAGGATAACTCAAGAATTTCAGCACAAAATCTTCTTCATAAGCATTGCATGTACTCTACATTTTGTAGAGGGTAATAATAGATATGATAATACTGGAAGGGATAGAGGATAATGAAGATAAGATGCAGACTGATGCTACATAATCAACTACCAATCCCTGGAAGTACAAGCGTTACAGGACACAAAATGTACTGACAAGAGGAATAGGCTACACTTCTGAAGTGGCATTGTCTGTGTATTCTACTTTTTGGTAAGATTAAATATAGATCTGATCTTTTTTAGTAAATGGTGGGCGAGGGAGATAAGATGCAGAATGCTACAATATGAACCAATCCCTCTTCCCATAATACAAGAGTGTTTTGAACACTGGTGTACTGTACAAAACGTTCTTATATTATGGGACGGAGGGAGTAGCTGCTAATGTAAGTACAGTGATAGACCACGTTCAGTCCTTACAAGATGACTGCAGAGCTAAACCTCTTCAAAAGCATTGGGTTGATTCTAAATTTGTGTAAGAGTCCATACGGATCTTATAATGTCCACCAAATGGACGATTACGAGGCTAACATGTGCAGTGATGCTACATAATCAAACAGCTATGAAAGTAAGTATGGTCATACAGGGCAAGAGGTACTCACGAGAGCAATGCAGTGTGCAGTATAGTTGCGAGATTCTGTGGTCCCTTGAGAACAAATGTTCTTCAGCTAACAGTTTTCGTACAAGTGAGACATTAAGGCAAATGCAGAAATGTAGTTCAAATTGTGATGTGATATCATAGACAGTACCATACGCTGCAGCCGAGACCAATATGTAACAAGATTATTCCAGTCACCGTCGGATAAGTGTAGCACCGGAGACTTCACAGAAATTTCGTTCAGAGGCTTGCCATCGAAGTGCGCTTGCCTCAGGTAGGAACAATACTTCATCAACGAGTGTTTGAAAAGCGCAACCAACTCTTGCTCGTCATCAAAATCCAGTTTGCTCCTCACCTATTTAAAAGAATGAAATCTTGTGTCTTCTATCAGCAGAAACATATGCAGTAATGACCATGAATAACATTAGTACATTACTTACGCGTAAGTTGTGGAGGAAGACTGGAAATTGTTCTGTGTCTGCGGTATAATCTTTCCATGAAGGAAAGATGCGCACAAAGTTCCTGACAACAACATAAGCTTCATCTTCTAAACTAGGAAGAAATGGAACAGGGGTCCTATTTGCTGCAATTGGGGCTCTCTCTGGTTCGAAAAGGGATTTGGCAACTGGATTTGGTGTACTCTTTGCTGGAATGGGGGTTTTGCGTCGTACAACTGGTGCTATGTCAACTGGCATAATCATACTGTTTGCTGCAGTTGGGGTCTGCTGAGTTGGGGCATCAGAAATGACCAGTGTAGTACGGCTAGAGTCTGCTAGAGTTGGGGTATTTTGTGGGTCAGGTGATATTGCAACTACACCTAATGGGCTATTTGATTTATCAGGTGCCACTACCTTTTCCAAATACTTTGCTTGTGCTCCTCCACGGTCAACGACCACCCTCTTCCTTTTGAACGTCTGATACACAAGAACAACAATTGAATGGATAAATATGGTATGATGACAGATGGAATATGTACTGAAAATGGATAGGCAGGGCGTATTCACATACACGATGTGTAAACTAAGCTAATGGCAGTTCAACAAAGTAGAAGCAATGCAAAGCATCAGTTGCAAGATATGTGCGAGCAATGTAACCTTGGAAAGTTAGAGCAAGTACCTTGATGGGTGAATAAGATAGGGCATCTTCCTCTGACTCCTCCACTAGGGAGCTACATTGACTTAGGTCTCCCTCTAGCTCAGAATCATTGTGAGGATCATATTCTGAGCATGAATCTGTAGGTGGAGATCGTTTGCATTGCAGTGCATCCAGACTTGATTTCAGTCCCTTAATGCCAAGTTTGACAACCATGGCATTGTTCTGCTTTATTCTTTTCATGCGCGCAAGCTCATAATCATTATGATGCTGTTCAGAATCTGAGATTCATGAAAACATAAAAAGTAGTCAGATTATCTATGGAATGCATTGCGGATTCAACTCGGAGAGTGTCTCCCTATAAACCCCTGCATACGCAAAGTTCACCTCCCCAACCGTGCTGACCAGACCACACACAAAAATACAAACCCCTTATGTCTCTATAACAGGCATGCGCACATTTCAAAACTGAAGTAGGAACATTAGAATCATATGAAATTTGTATTTGAACAAATAAACTAAGCAATTATGAGTGGCGTAATGTTTAGCTTCAAGGGTGGAGTGTTGGTAGTGCGGCACAAAGCAAGTAGGCAGATTGTATTCCATGTAAAAGATTGAAACCTATGTAAAAGCTGCAAATGACACTTTCTTTCTATATAATGCAGTGTTCGTTACCGACACATGATGGAAGAGATCACATAGAGAAATACTATTCACTCAGGTCTACGGTTCCAGTATTTAGAAACAGGGTGGTCCACCCTAAAAGAATATTGACAACAAATATGACAAGGCAAGCATAGATGTAGTGAATCAATCATTTACTTGTGAGCTTATTAGGACAAGTATGCAGAATTGTAACTGTAGTAAGAGACCGTCCAAAATCTGAATGAAGAAGTTTGTCTAGCACTTACCGTTTGCAACTAATCGACGTGAATAATTGGATATTATATCGAATGAGTAAGAAAGACAAGTAAAATTGTCAACAAACCTGGCATGCAGTAGTAATCTGGGTCAATGTCACTACGACCAACAATCCAAAATGACTAGTTTCTGTTCCGAGGGCCGGAATTTTGAAAACCCTATGAACTTTAGAGGTACTAAAGATTACCGAAATACATCTGAACCATTAAGTGTAGGTAGCACCGAGCACACAACAAACCCTAATGATAGTCCTGCCTAATGAGTAATGAATCAATTAGAAAATGGGTGATTAGGAGTGGCTGCTGAGTGTTGAGGACGTATCTCAGGATAAATCAGGTTGGCTTGGTGGGTGCTGCACGCCTGAGCCCTGAACGGACTGGGAAGGTAGGCACGGCGGCGCGCCCGGGCAGCGGTGACACTGTTGGGCGAGCGGCTCCTGGCCTCCTGTTAGTCCAGCGTCTCCTCCTAGAGTCATGCCGTCCGAGGACGGCAAGTTGCCGGCGAGGCAGGCGGCTGGGGGCGAGTAGAGATCGGAAGCGCGCAGCAAAATAGAAGGGAATCGGGGCCTGGGACGACCCAAAATCCCAGGGTGGGCCGGCCCACCGTGGGCACCCTGTAGAGATACACACCCGAGCGGCGAACATGCATTTTCGAAACTAATTTAGGAACATTTTGCTGACCAATTAAACAACTCTGTTTTAATAATATCAGATTCGTATTTGAACATCTAAGTTTGTTTAGCTTGATGCGTGGAGTAGTGTTATTATGACACGAAGCACATATTCTGGTCGTATAGTGATCATAAAAGGGGGAAACTCTAAGCATATTTTTTTAGCAAAAGAGGGTTTCCCCTCCGATTTCTATTAAAGAAACCACCAGGGAACCAACATGATCAATTAAACCCTAAGCATGATCAATTAAACCGTATTATGGCTGTGCCATGGCAGATTTGAAGCTGCAAACTAGAGAAATGATATTTAGCATCCATTGTTTGCTTCGAACTAAGAACTAAATTCTAAGAGCTGAAAAGAAAGTAGAGTAACCAAGTTAAGATCTATTTTCTGGTTGAGATCAAAAAGTTGAGGAGATATGAAGTACCACCTCTCTTGCGGCGCCGTGTAGGCATCGGGGGTGCGATGGCTGTCAGTGGCGTTGAAGCAGATCTGCGATGGTAGACGGGTGCATCGGGGGATAAGCCCCGTTGTGGTGTAAGAGAAGGTCGTGTGAGCGGCCCCGACAAAGAGGACAACGGCGCCGATGAAGCGAGAGGACGCGATGCAACACTATTGGTCCGTCGCCATGGATGAGAAATGTCCATCTCTAGCAGTGGACGACGCGGTCTTGGTAGGCGCTCCGGCATGGTGGAGGACGGTGGCGATGGATGTGTTGGAGGATGGCGGCGATGGATGGGGTGGCGGACGGAGGCTGGTGTGGGGATGGGGTGTTCTAGCGCGGACGGTGTATGAATGGGAAAATGGAGGGAGAGGTACGGGGAACCATGTTTTTGGGACGCGCCTGTCTGAAATATGGGAAAGTTACGAACTTAGCCCCCGTTTAAAATTTGGACGTCTCGTCGGTTGGGGATAGGACGGTAATCTCGTATCTCGCCAATATTTGCCCAGAGCGATTTCGGGCGAGGAGAGGGTGGTTGGCGCCCACGGTGTATGAACGGGGCTGACAGGTAGGGCGGTTGTGTCACGTCTGAGTGAAGTTACAAACCTGCCCCTATTGAAAATATTTGCCTACATCGATTTCGGCCAAGTCGAGTTTGTTTTGCCGCCCACCGTGTATGAATGGGGAATGGAGGGAGAAACAAAGGTCTTCCGGACGAGCTTGAATCAAATGTGTTTTGCCGCCCATGTTTGACGCCCACCGTGTTAGAATGGGCTCAGAGGCGGTCGTGTCACGTCTAATTGAAGTTACTAACCTACCCCTATTTAGAGCACTAGAAATCGGGCCGATGGATTGTCCGTGTAATGGGTAGACAGTAATTTACATCTTCCAAACACTTGGCTTCGGGCAACCGACGTGGGAGTGGACATTTTGCTGCTTCTTTCAAATTTTGGGACAATAAGCATCCACGTTTACCCTGGAAATTAAATTCGAATCCATTTTGTATTCCTATATGAATCTTTATAAATCATTATATTTGTTTTTATATATCTTCCAAAGGACGACAAAGATGTATTCCACTGTCATATATGAATATGGTTTACAAATGCCGATACTCAAATTCAAAAACTAGTACCCAGTTTAAGGTGAATTCGAATATTTGGAACACTTCATGTCGAACTCAAATGTCACACGCATCATAATGTGTACTCCCATTTAGATATGTACACAAGCGATGTATCAAGATTCAGATACCGAGTCAATCAACCAAGAATGTACAGAACTAACAGACATATAAACACTTATAGAGTATATGGATCAATAATATCAACTAACATACATAAGCCAGGCCGCTGTACTTTTTTTTGGCTACAACAACATTGTTTTTTTAGCCAGCATCTTGGCCCTTTCCGATGTGTGCCACTTATGGTCCATCTATACTACTACTATTGCTGAATGCACATTCAGCCCGATTGGCATATTTGTAGGTCTGGCACAGCAATCCAAATGAAATGTCTCCGAGTCTTATCAATTAATACAGACTTGTGCTCAAATAAAATTACAAACCAAAAAACAAAAAAAAATTATTACATGATCTCTAAAACAAATGGTTTGATTGATTACATGAACAGACAACACAAAGGTTATTCAACTATGGAAAGAACATTTCACCTATGATTTACCAAGTAGGAATTTAATTTCCTTTTTTCCTTCAGGACCTTAACAATCTGGTCAGTCTCAGCTTGCTTCGTTTTGAAATCCACCAAATATTTAATGGTTGTCTTGAGTACTGCTTGTGATTGTGTTGTTTGCTTCCTCAACATGTCAACTTTATCTCTAAGTGCAGAAGCAGAATCTCTTTCTACCACTAGTTTAGCCTCTAGAGCATCAGTAGTTGGCAATTCATAATGCACGATTGGGCCGGTGCCACTGCTGTGGGATGATGTAATGTCCATGGGGACCTCACTCTTTGATCTTGGGCTAACCTGTTTTGCCATTAAAGTTCCGATTGGATTCAGAAAAGTTGAAGTTAGCAAAACATCTCAACTGGGAGTTATAACAGCAAACCAATTAAACAAACAAGGAATTAAAGAGTTTCAATTGGATTATATTAACATCATTGTAACCCGCTGTTGCAGCAGCAAAGCAGTTAAACAAACAAGTAGATATTTAAGTTAAGGCAAACAGGTAATTCTTAACAGTAAGTATCAAACACATAGATAGGCACAGTCTACAATATGATTAACAGGTTGTGCCATTATGTAATCAGTAGCAAACTAAATTAAGCCAAGCAACATAATTGAACAATTTTGCAATAAGTGGCTAACTAAAATTCCGAGAAGCAGGTAACTGAACTTACGCTAGTTTTTTGTACATGCACACTGCAACTTCTTTTTCGCTTACAAGGTTGTACAAAGGAGTCCATGGCATCAATTGTTTGGATATGCAGTCCCAATACTTCTTTCTTCCCACACTGCATGGGTAAGTCGAATGGTTAATCTGGTAAGATGGTGCGTCCTTGATATGTTATATGAGGACGTGTAGTCAGACTAGTTGTAGCCAAACACATCACACTGGCTTTTACTGTATATTTCATGCGATTACTTTTGGCATATCGAGATCTAAACAATCTGCAGTAGGATGAAAAGACTGGCATCCTTCACATTATTGGTGAACTCAGTTCATAGAAACAAGCAATTCAACCATTCTGTGGGTAAATCAAAAGCGCCACTGAAATATTTTTCACTATCCAATCATACACGCAAAAAGGGGCGATGCCACTATAGGGGCTGGTATGGGCGGCCGCCTCAGGTGGCTGGAAAGTGTGCACCTAGTTTGAGCCGTCCAGGTTGGCCCATGCTAGTTTTGTTCGTCCCAACGCACGAGCAGGCAATGTAAAAAATGAAGAAAAATGTTTCAATTTGGATGGGCCAATAACATAAGTGCAAGGCAGGCCCTATAGCAGGCTCGCAGCCTAAACGAGCGCCTCTTATATTGATCGACAGCAGGAAAAATCCCAATTCATTCGCTCCAGCCTCCAGTCTGGTTTGCTCCTAACCTAGCTGCCACTGGACGGACCGGCACATCACTTCTTCGCGCCCTCGTTGGAGGGCGGTCGCCGGGCTTCAAGCGAACGGAAGGACAAGTAGATGAAGATCCAACCCTGGGTGTAGCCTGCATGGGAGGCAGCAGCGGCAGCACGGGCATGGCATCGAGCTTGCGCAAACGGACAATCACAGCTTGCAAGAGTAGCATGCACAGCGAGCAGGTACATCACATCCCTGATTATATCTAATTCAACTCTTCAATTTCTGGCCAATAGTTAAACCTGACGGTGTTGTAAAACTGCTTGTATGTAGGGAATCTATGAGAAAATGAAACCAATTTCTACTTATTTTATAACTCCCCCAATCAATACTGAACTTACTGAATCTGATGTATCTAATCAAGTTTTCGGTACAAACATACAAGCTCATGTTGTTCTTGATCCTGAAGTGTCTAATGAACAGACTGCTAATGAAGGATTTGATGCAAACATTTTACATGCTCCTGGTGATGAACATATAGTGTCTAATGAGGGATCTAATGCAAGCATTTTGCAAGCTCATTGAAGGATTAAGTGTCTAATGACGATCTACTATGTTGAGAGAGACAGAGATTTGCAGGCATTGATGACAAGCAAATTATAGTGCATTTTCATAGCTTGAGGAAACGTCGAGGCTATCTACCAGAAAGTCCCTGTATCATGACAACATAGCATAAATAGTTTTCTATTCTGTTGTTTGAAACTATTGGCATACTTGTGCAGGATAGCTATATTGATATGCAGTTATAGACCATGTTTGTAGCTGGTTATACGAGCAATTACACTTCGATATTTTCAGCCAGAGAACGAATAATTCAAGCAGGTACATACCATGTTTGTAGTCCTTGTACACCATGTTGCATTCTGTGTTTTTTTGGTGCTTGCATCATTTAGTTTTTATAATCTGAACTACTTTGGATCATTAGCTGGTTTTCAAAGTGCATGTAGCTTCACATTTCTCAAGTTATGTTGATTTCCGGAGTGCAAGTGCCTTCGTATTTTTTAAGTTAAATGTTCGCCCCTGGTAACTTGAATTCGTGGATCAGCCACTGCACACAAATCATACACGAATGCTAGTACGAATTAAATGAAATGCAGGGACTTATGCTAGCTCGTTGTACAGGCTCACTGCAGCTCTGCTTGCTTTTGGAATGTTCCATGTACAAGTCCATGTTACCACTTGCTTGGATGTGCAGGCCTTGTGCTCCTTGCATCCCCCTCTGCATTTTTGACACGGCGAATGGTTGATCAAATAAGAGGAATCGACCTTGATGTTGTACCGGAGGACGGATACTTACAAGGTTATACGTGTGTGCAGGATGTGTACCAGATCCCGTAGCCCCGTCATCCTTCGCTAAAAAATGGATTTGCTTGTTTCAGATGATATCTCCAGAAGAAATAAGAGTTAAAGTCAGAGTTGCATAGGCGTGTAAGCTAAGAGAGCAGTGAAAGGATATCCAAACATTGTCAGAACAGTGCACAAGGGAGTGATGTGTGGATACCTAGTTCGGGCCGGCGTTTGGGCATGCTCGCCTAGCTAGAGTGCGGGTCACTTCAGAGCCGTTGAGGGTGATGCGCTGGCGTTGACTGGCCGCGCACGGATGCAGATCTTGAGTGGCAGCGGAGCGCTACGATGCGGTGGACGAGACCGTTGGTGAAGCCCCAACGGCCTCGGGGGGCGGAGGTGCGACTATGTGCTCGGTGAAGTAGCCCCGGTGAGCTGGGAGACGGCGTCGGTGAAGCGCACCTGATGCGGTGGAACTCGGTGTCTGTGAGGCACGTCGGTTGCGGCAGCCGACGTTGTCGGTGGACCACTCGGTGCGGTGGACGAGGGCGTAGATGAGGTAGCTCCGGTGCGGTGGTGAAGCGCGACCGTCGTCTTTGTCGTTGTCGTCCGGCACAGATGTGGGGAACGGTGGGGAAAGAGATGAGATGAGGGGCGATTCGAGGGATGGCGGCAAATTAGGGATTTGAGCAATCTGGGCGCGAAAGGGGTTGGTGGAGAAGAGAGATTTTGCAGGGCTGGAATTGGTGCCGCCAGATATTTCAATCCGAAACGTGGAAGCGCGAACTTATATTGCCGTCGTCCTTTTTGGGGGGGGGGTGGCTGGGTGCTACACGTCCGTCCGAGACACGCGACCACCCCGACAGGACTATGCTTCGGTGCCTTAAGGCACCTGCCTTTGTGTCCATGACATGTGGGCCCAACAGGTGGCTGGCCCACATGTCAGTCACCCAAGGGTAGTTGCCTTTAAGGCACCGAAGCAACGTCCACCCCGACAGGACCCTGGTCTGCCTGGTGCGCCTACATTTGAGAATGCAAACGAATCTTCTTTCATTTGCAAACAAATCTGTATGTATTACCATGCCCGTGTTTTCCTTGCAATAATTAGTCATTCGAAACGAGATACTCCATCCGTTCACTTTTGTAAGTCGTTCCAGACAACTTAAAATGAACTGTTTTGCACATTGTCTGAAATGTCTTCAAGGTCTTATAAAAGTGAACAAAGGGAGGACTATAAATTAATTAATGAGGAGTTATTTGAAAAAAATCGAAATGGTACGCATGCTAACGTGGATTAGAGTGTGTCACATAATTAGTTATTTGAATTAGAGTGTGTGTCACGTAGTTAGTTATTTGAATTAGAGTGTGTGTCACGTAGCGATCTCCAATTCTAACGTGGATTTCGCATTTCACTGTATCCACACCACTTTTTAATACAAATTGATATGTATATGATGAACACCATGGTAGTGAGAAAACTTTTGGATGGATTCAAACATATGACCTACAAAATAGCACAACAAATTGAGCCAATGTCAACTTTTCGAAACTTAGTATGGCACGAATTCAAAATAATTACCCGTATGCCTGGTCCTCGGTTCAAATCTTACAATGTACACCGAATTGAAACATCGATATTAACTCTCATACTATGTACATTCAAATGTTGTTTTTAGCCCCCCCCCCCGCGCGCACAAACGCTACATACTTCCTGTATCGGTCAATCTTCCTCTCCTAACCACCTTAGCAAGCTATCGGTTTCGAACACACGTTCATTCTTTCTCTCCATGTTTCGATCTCTAAGTCTATCAAGTACACAACCCCTTTTTCCACTCCTGTTACCAAATGTATTTACCTCACACACCCGCCATTGCACCCCATGCTGAGCTCTCTCTCTCCCCCCTCCCTCTCACCCTCTCGCGCTAAATACATGCATTGCCTATCTAGCCTCCCAACCTCTCGTGCGCACGAACGCACATTGTATATCTAGGTCACTCCCTCGAGACTGTCTCACTCTTTCTTCCGCACGGCGGGCCACACTCGCTCAATCTCGCTCTCATTATCTGAGTCTCGTTTAACCTCGTTTTCTTTCACACACAAATGATATCTCCCTGTTCGGGCCTCGATCGACACACTCTATACTCTCTCACGCAGATTGTCTATCTAGGTCAGTCCATCCAAACCGCTGCCACTCTTTCGACCTCATGGTGGGCCATGCTCACTCAATCTCTCTCTCTCTCTCTATCTCTCTCTCTCTGTATGTCTCGATTTACCTCGCTCTTTCTCGGACAAAAACGATATATCACCATGTTTGAGCCCAATTCGACCTATTCACATTGTATACTCTCTCACACACATCGTCTATCTAGGTCACTCTCTCCAACCCGTCTCTCTCTTTCGATCGCACGGCGACCCTGTGTGATCAGTTGACCTTGCTTCCTCCCACGCACAAAATATATCTACACGTCTGTGACTGGATCATCTCTCAAGCTCTATCTTACAGCCCTCACCCTTACCAAAAGCTCAATCGGATAATATCTCTCCGGAGCATATATATTTGTTCAATGAATGTCGGACCACACTCACTTTGTCTCTCTATCTATATGTCTCTCGATTGACCTCGCTTTCTCATACCGTATCTTCCATGCATTGAAGCTACTACCTCTCCATCCCTCACAAAGCCGGAGCTATTTACATTGCAAGGGGCACTCCATCCTTGGATTAATTTCTGTAGGCATTTATTCCGGTCGGTTTAGATTATATTTTCGTAGCATTCGGCCCACAACTACTCCAAACGCCGTTGCAACCCACGCAACCCCCCTAGTTGATTTCCCTCTGGCTCGGTCATCGCTCTCTCGCACATCATTTCTTGCCTTCAACGTCGCACCATTGTATTATTGAAAAAACTATGTTGTTCTCTTTAATTGTTATAAATAAGCTACAAAACTACACACCGATAGTCCACTTGGAATGGAACAAATTTCGACCCACAAATTAAAGTGCTACAAACTACACACCGAGGGGCCCACATGTCATGAAACAAATTTGGACCCATATACAAATTAAAAAATAAAGGACGAGGATTGAACATGCGACCGGGCCTTCGAGCCGCACGTCAATAGGCAACATACATAGAATAGCAATGTTTGTTGTACCCCCTTTGTTCACATAATGTTTTTATATTACCACATCCTAATTAATGGATAACATGTAATATTATTTTTAGTACTATTTGCCTTCACTTACTGGTGGGTTCCATGTGTGCTCTCTCTCTCCTCCCCTTCTGCGTTTAGACGCACGGGCAAACAGGAAGAACTCGCGGGCGATGTTGCCGTTGACCATATCTAGACGCGTTCACAAGTCACGGCACCAGTTTCACGTACTAGCAACACTAGCCAGTGTGTACGTGCAATGCACGTTAATTTGGAAGTATATTAAGTGCATGCGGATATTAACTACTAGGATATTATTTGCGTGTTGTCATGTGATTAGCACTATTTTTGGCATGAAATTAACTGCACGCTAAATGTGTTGAGCGCTCAACATTGAAGCAGTCTAGGCCGTTGGATAACAAGGAATACATGTGGCTTGATGATGTTTTATATTTAATTTGATACGGCTCTAGCAGAACATTCAATCGATCAAACCATACATTTCGTTCAGTCTGACTCCAACTTTAAATTATACGACGATCGATATAAAATAAACGCAAATGATAAACGTTCGGATTTTAAGCATGGCAATACAAACGTTTTCCTTGGCAAATTTAGATTACGCGGCGGCGGCGGGGGCGTCTCGCGGTGGGAAGCGGCTCCTCTGCGTGCTCTGTGTGTCGTCGGGCCACTGACCGACAGCGACGGCGGCGTCTTGCGCCATTGTTGGCATACTCCTGTACGTTGCCCTAGCTTCAAGGAAGGCCAAAATGTTCTGGACTTCGGAGCGAGTCAACTGGCGGGAGCAAGCGATTGGCGTTGGTGCAAGGAAGCGGTCGACGGCGGCCATCCATGCCGCTGAGGGGGGCACTGGCACCCGCGCGGGGACAGGCGCTGTCAACGGCGCGGCAGAGACATTCGTGTGCACGGGCACCGGCACGGGCGTGCACGTCAGTGCACGCGCATGCGCATGCGCTGGCAGGTGCACGGGCATCGGCACGGGCGTGCGCGTCAGTGCATGCACAGGCGCATGCGCTGCCAGGTGCACGGGCGCGTGAAAGTCGGCAGGGACCTCCTGGAACCCCGTGGCATCAGGCTCGGCGACAATGTGCGGCTCCTAGCCCATCAAAGCCACGGGGATGGGCGCTGGCGCAGTCGGGGCAGCGGGGACAGGCGCGGCGTCTTCCTGCAAGGCCAGTTCAAGCTCGTCCCAAAGCTCCTTATGTTCTTGAGACTCCGGCTGGGTGTCTTCCTCATGAAACTGGAACACTAAGGGTAGACCATCGTGATGCGGCATGGCGTACGTTTAGGTGAGGCTAGTTGGAGGTAGACGACAGGAGAATCGGAGAGCAAGAGAGAGGATTGTAGCGATACCGGGTAGTGCGGGGTTGATTTTAAACTGCGGCGCCGCGACTTTAAAAGTGGGAGCAATTGGGACGACGGTGGGCGGCGGAGCCTCGTCAAAGGGCTCGCCTCCCAGTGAGTCTGCATAGCGGCCTGCTCGCACGCCTCCCTGACAGCCGGCGCAGCGGTCTGCTCGCACGCCTCCCGTCGACTCACACGCTTGTTGGGACGGCACCTGCCGATGAGAAGCGGGGACTCATGGCGGCACGTAAACGCCCACGGTTTCAATAGTGAAAGCGTTAGCCTTAACGTGACAGGTCCTTATTCCAAAATACCTTGGCTCTTCATTTGTGCAACTTGTCATAAGCAGCTTGTCTCGAATTGAAGAAAAAACTTACAAAGTAATATTTGTGCCATATCACGTGACCATGCTCAGTTTCAAGAATTTATGCTCACTTTTGGATTTTCTAAAATTTAAGATCCATGATTCAAAACAATATCATAACTTGCATCATGCAATAAATTTTCAAGCTGTACATCTATCCTGTTGTATTTCTTAAGAAAGGATTTGGTCAAACATTTTGCTTAGTTAAACCTCCTTTCCGGTTTATAGGGCTCAATTCAAAAATCTCACCAACCAAGGTAGATGGTGAGTGGTGGAAAATTGTTGTAGTTTGCAAAACCACTCAATTAATGTGCTTGTTTTCCTCAAAAATTGTGTTTACGAATGCATTAATTTCAATGCATGCATGCATAAAGTACATGCATTGGTCAATTTTCTCTTAATAGTTGCATGTAATGATTTATTGCACCTTGAAATCTGAACATGTGATGGGAAACAACCAAATTGAGACTTATAAAATGGGAAAACTAAAATTTTGAGACAAGCCCTATAAACTAGAAAGGAGGGAGTAAAAGGATAATCCCTCCGTACCAGTGCATTGCCTGATATATTAACTCAAGTACTAGGCACGAACAAACGGGCTCAATTCTGTGCTCATCCTAGTGTAGTAGTAGTAGTAGTACTAGGCAATGCAGTTGACGGGTGACCTTGACGAGCGGCAACCGAGGGAATTGAACCATGCTCGGCACGGTAGGTAACGTTGTCTAGTTACTAAAGCATCCCTCCGTTGTTCATCGGTAGTCATTATGGACCGTGGACATGAGGGGAATTTCCTAGGGTTGGAATTCTGGCCACCAAATATTTCGACTTGAAACGCTGAGGCTCGACTGGTTGGGGTTGCCTAATGTGCATACCACGCACGCCACCGAAGGACACGAGCCCGTTTTTTTAGGATCAACACGAGCCAAGGTCTGCCTGGTACGCCGTTGGGTCCTACCATTTGAGAATACAAAAGGAACCTTTTAAATTGCCGAATGAATCTATGTGTATTACAATACCCATATTTTCCTTGCAAATACTAATCTCAACGTGGTAATTGATTTATGACAAGTTGTTGAATTAGAGTGAATTTGTCATATAGTGATCTCAACGTGGATTTCACATTTCATGGTATCCCTAGTAAGTTTTCCAATGCAAATTCAAATTTAAAAGATGAACAATATGGAGGTGAGAAAACTTTGTATGTATCAAGCATATGACCACACACACACACACACACACACACACACACACACGCACGAACACAACAACAATCCAATAAGTATAGTGCATATATTTTTCCAACCCATGCATGTATGACACGAGTTCAAAAATACTGCTTCTATTCCTAAATATTAGTCTTTTAGAGAGTTCAACAAGCGACTACATACGGAGCAAAATGAGTGAATCTAGACTCTAAAATATGTCTATATACATCCGTATGTGCCAGTCCATTTGAAGCCTCTAAAAAGATTAATATTTAGGAACAAAGGGACTAAAATGTAAGACATCCATGGTCCTCAGTTCAATATTTAAAATGAACATGAAACTGAAACATGAATATTAAGTCTAGTACTATAGTACATGCAAATGTTGTGTTTAGGCGGAGCTATGATTGTCAGGGGTCAACCCCTCGACCTTAGATAAAATTGTGGAACTCTATTTAGGGTTGTTTAGATTATATTTGTCCCCACCCTCCCAACCACCGATTGGTTGTGCACCCCCCACCCTTCCTCCCCGTGAGAATATCATGTGCCCCCATACCTTACATGCTATATGCCGATACGAGTTGCTTGGAGCTTGTAGATCTGAGATATAGCAGCTCACATGATGTGTCTTAATTTTTTTGCAGGAAACCTTGACGAGTTTGAGAATTGCACACAATTGTACAAAAACTACTTAGATGCCCTTTGATCCCATATCCAACGACCTCGAAGCTCGTATCACCGTAGCATCTAAGATGAAGGAGGACATCATATTCTCCTGTATGTAAGAATATCATGTGCCACCACACCTTAGATGCTTTGGTGCAAGCTCTTCGGATGCGTTGGATTTGTGACCCAACACCTCCTCAGTGGTTCGAATGGTTTTTTGGAGAAAAGCCCCAAAAGAGTTCAGCCACTGCTTACAAGCACAAAGACTGCTCAGATGCCATGGGATCTCAGATCAAACGACCTCCAAGCTCGTATCACCGTAGCATCCAAGTTGCGGTAGCACCTTATGTTTTCTCGCACGGGAGAGTATGAGGTGCTCCCGCACCGTAGATTCTATGGTGATACGAGTTCACTGAGATCTAACGGCCCACAGTAGGAGGTTTGAATGTTTTTGCAATATACGGCTGATAGAGTTTGGGAAATGCGCAGAAAGTACAAGTACTATGCATGTGCCATTTGATCACTGATCATACGACCTAGATGCTCATATCACCGTAGCGGGTAATTAAGCTACGGGGAGCACCTAATATTAGCACCGGGGAGCCGTTGGATCGAAGATGCAGCGGCACACACGAGGCCTGAATGTTTTATTTGCAAAAAAAAACTTTGGAGAGTTTGGAAATTGCGCATAATTACAAAGACTACTCCCAAGCCATTGGATCTCACTTCCAACGGTGTAAAAACTCGTATCACCATAGTATCTAAGCTGTGGGGTGGATGTGATATTCTATGCCGCTATCATTTTTGTTCGTAAACTTGCAAAATACGTGTAACTCGTGCCGTTACTTGTCTAACCACGCAAAGTGTTTGTTCAAAAAAACCATCCTACACTGAAATATCGGAACAACACACGGGGGTCCCACTTGTCATTAATCAAATTTGGACCTATAACTAACAAATCTGAAAGACGAGATTCGAACTGGCAACCTAGACTACAAAGCGTAAGTCGATAGCTTGAAAAAACGAACGGTTGTTGGCTTTGTCCCATAACTTGATTTTATACTGTACTTGCGTTGAGTAGAGTAGAGGGAGTGCCTCGTCAACACGTGCATGACCATTGTCTCACTTACGGGTGGGTACAGTACTCTACGATCTCAATCTCTCTTCTCTCCATCGTCTAACCTTTGCACGGGCACACACGAAGAGCGGCGCTAGCTTGCCGTGGTGTTATTACAACTAAAAAAAGCTTGGAAAATAGAAGAATCGCCTAGAACAAGAGACGTTGTGGCTGGTCGAGATGGAGCTGACCGTGCCATGTTTGCATGATGAAGGTGTGTGGCTAGTGGGGTGTTTTCGACCGACTGGCTGGGTCCCGAGGTCGAACCATAGGTACTACGTCTGATACAGTATATTTTTACACGCACATTTTTCCTCCGTGCCGAGACGTGGCACACCCTACCGCGCGGTTTCGGGGTCCTCCCGGGTGGTGCACGCATATATTCTTCCTGATGTGGGATGCCCTACCGCGTGTTTTCTGGGTCCTCCTTGGTCATAGCGCTAAAGCAAGTAAATGAGTCGTCAAATCACGAAAGACCACCTTTCCCGCTGAGTACATCAGTGAAGCACGGTGGCTAGCTAGTTGGGCTAGTTCGACCGATTAGCTAGGCCATGCCACATTTGTTTTTTCACCCCTTTTTTTATCTACTTGCCGGCAGGTAAATTTGAATATCCACCGCGGAATTGCTCTGGTGTTTGGGTGCGGCAGGATTTTTAATTTTTTGATTGACGGGAGTAGGCATGGCAGGATTTTTAATTTTTTGATTGACGGGAGCAGGCGCGACAGGATTTTTAATTTTTAGATTGACGGGAGCAGGCGCGGTAGCAATTAGTCACGATGACTCCGCTTGTAAAAACCCACTGCTCCTTGATGTGAGAAGTCGTCGACTGGTGTTTTACCGTGGTGAAAACCAAAAGATTCCCCGCTCCTCGGCTGGCTCCCTCCGCCTTCCCGTAGATTGCATTGCCTTTCAGCCGTTTTGCCCCCTTTGCTTCCTCTCCCCATTGCTTCTACCTGGTGCCATGGCGGCGCAGCAGATCACGGAGTCGGAGGTGAGGCGCCTGACACAGGAGCTCCATGCCAAGGATGCGGAACTTAGGGCCAAGGACGTGGAGCTCCGTGAGCTCAAGGAGGAGAGGAGTGCCATGCTCCTCCTTATGTGCGGGAGTTCATGGAGCTTCAAAAGTGGCAGGCGTCCACCACAAAGATGCTCGAGGCATCGGCAGCGTTGCTGCAGAAAGCGGGAGATATGATAGGCCGTCAGGGGAGCCGGCTGGAGCACGAGAGGGCCGATCGTGATGAGGTCCAGGATCGCCTCAGCCACTTGGTGAACCAAGTTTCCACGCACGTGTTGCGGCTGCACGATGCCTACCGTCATGCCAGCATGACGATGCCGGCCGTCGGGCTAAACCCGTTTGACCACCCAGTCGACTTCAACGAGCTGCGGCTTCCTGACCTGGTCTCCTTCTTCACCGATATCTCCGAGGAGCTGAGCCGTCTCCGTGCGATGGTGGGGGCTGAGCTGGACAAGGAGGGGTTGCGGGCTGCCATCGCCGTTGCCGGGCGAATCCTTTCAGGGCTCCGTCACCGGAATCCATTCGTGCCATTGGACACCATCTTTGACGAGCTGGCTCCCGTCGACCGGGAGCGGGCTCTGCGGGCGGTTGCACCCTGCATCACCAATGTCGTGCACCTCAAGAAGCAGAGGGACTTCAGTGGTGTTTAGGCGCCCTCTGCATGGGCATGTCCATGTCTCGGCGCAACATGACCGTTGGATCAAACTCAGACGGTGCAAATCAGTCACTGTAGCACAAAGCGTGTAGGTGTGTTTGGTTGCTTTCTCATCTCAATATAGTTGTTTCCTCTTCATGTATTTTTGTCAACCTACTAGTGTGGACTCATGCAATCTTCATGCACTCTGCCAAACACCCAAAAGTGGGTCGAGAAGGGAACTTTTGCTCCCATCCCGTGCACCCTTCATACACCCTGTCTAACACTATAGGATGTGCTTCATATGGTTCATGTTTCGTGGAGTACTGTAGCACCGTACTCTCCGTGCGCTGTGGACCAGTTATGTTAAGATTGATCTCACCTTTCATTCTCGGCCGGACAATCGAAAAAGCGGTACTATGTTACATATAGGAGTAGTTGACATGCGCACAACATCATTTGTTATCGTCATATCTTACTGTACTACACTAGCAACAAGATTGTGTAGTACTGACGTATGAACCACTGCACATGCCTAGTAGTAGGAGCACTATGTATGTTCAAGTGGCCGCCGTGTTTCGCACTCCTCCGTCGTAAGAGTGGAAACGCTTGCTGTAATCATTTTTTTCTTCAGAATGAAAAATGGTGGACACGCTCTACCATGCGGATCCTCCTCCAGCCATGCACTAAATTACTCACTTTCGCCGACATGTGGGACAGCCAGCACCTGGGTCCACCAGCCATGCACTAAATTACTCCATAGTAGAGTGATGGTAGACTACCCCGATCGAACCGCCGCAGTAATGCCCAATGAGCTAGCAAATCACAAACCCCCCTCCTTTCCAGCAGTAAGTTGGACGGATGAAGCAACCATCATTTCACTCTTCTCTCTCAGCTTCTTCTCTTGAAGAAAACCCCCACTCGCTTCGCTTCTCCCTCATCTCGTTCCTCCTTTCACTCTTCTCTCTCAGCTTCCTCTCTTGGATGGACGCCGAAGCACCGGCCGACATGATGTCTATGGCTCTGGCCAAAACCGTCGAGGCTCATGGTACAAAGAAGCGCAAGCACCCCGCCGAGACTACCGCAGACAAGCTCCAAGCCATCCCCTGTCCAAGCCCCCCTCTCCGGGATCCCTCATTAAGCAAGTCCAGGAAATGTCTCTTGTTGACGATCTTTTTCTCGATCTTGATCGTGTTTTTTCATCTAACACGCAGTACTAGTACTGGTAGTACAACTTTCTGGGTGATCTTGCATGTGATTTTAGTGTGCCAAATGACGGTTCTAAATTCCTCTTTTGACCAAAACATGCGAGAGGTTGACACTGATTTCTTATAGATTACTTTCAACTACTCCCTCTGTCCCAAATTTCTTGTCTTAGATTTGTCTAGATATGGATGTTTCTAATACTAAAATGTGACTTGATACATCCGTATCTAGACAAATCTAAGACAAGAATTTTGGGATGGAGGGAGTACTTTATGAACATCAATGCTACCTTTTAAGAGGGTATATTTGCCTCAGTAACTTGTGTTATGGATATTGCATGTAATCCCTCTGCTCTCATGCCTTTGAAGACATGTTCTAGTGTCTTTGTTCACTCATTTCTGTGCGTATATGTAGTCATATATGGAGTATAATATCGAAAATCATCTTATATTTATGAACAGAGGTAGTAATGAAATATGGTTTTTTTTGAATTAGAACCAGGTCCGTGGTGGAGATGAAGTTCTCAAAGTCATGCCGTGTGAACTGGAAGACCTGATGATGAGTTCTACTGCTGAACTATCCAACTGATGTGTCCTTGTCGCCACGTGTCCTGAACTAGTGTTTTCCTGTAGCATTGTTGTCAGGCGTGTTCTCGAGGTTGTACTTGACCACAACAATTTCCTGGCTGTGCCTTCGATTACGAAGGGCGTGGTTCTTGTAATGTTTCCCGACAAATCTGATGCGGCCTGTCTTCATCATCATGTTTATGAGTGGAAAGACCACTCTATTAGGTTCTCCAAGGTTGATAAGATGGTGATGGTGCATGTAGACATCTCACACGAAGTCCATGGCCTAGTCAGTTATGCGGGGTTCATCCCGTAGGTCGGTGGCAAGAAATATTCTACAGAGTTTAGTTAGTGCAACTTTGCTTGTCTGTAGTAAGTACAATTGTTCAGTACTTGATTTGTGTTTGTGAACCCTGTATTGTTTATTAGTACTGCCGCTTTTGGTGTGTGGTCAGTCCTGAGAATGGTCTATGTTAATGTCTGCCCACTCAATTCAGTCTGTACATTTTGAAGTATCCATATCATATTTTTTGTGAGGACGGTTTATCAATTATGGTTACACTCCAATATCTGTATGCATTGTAGGGTTTATCGCACCCACCAGGATTTCC
Source organism: Triticum aestivum (assembly GCF_018294505.1). Classification (NCBI taxonomy): domain Eukaryota; kingdom Viridiplantae; phylum Streptophyta; class Magnoliopsida; order Poales; family Poaceae; genus Triticum; species Triticum aestivum. The sequence continues at coordinate 467,655,168 of NC_057810.1, read as the reverse complement.
AGTCCCATGGATGTTCGGTCCATACGATATGTCACGACCTTTGGACTGTCCTGCTTGTGGGAGTAGGCAGGGCCCCTGCATGCCACGCGTAGTTGGACGATCAATCTTCTGTTAGTACTTCAACATAGTGATTTCCTGGTAAGGATTCACTCGTGTCACATCAAGTAAATCTTATTGATTTACTGTCTAAATCTTATTGATTTAATGTCATGTTTTCTTTCTTTTCCTGCAATTTTACGATGCAGGTTTTGCCATGTGACATTCATCACAGAATAAACCGTTTGGTTTTCTCTACGATGGCTATTTTTGTAGATTTCACTTCTTATGTCGTGTCAGTAATGAAGGCACTGTCCATCACTTATATTACTAGAAAAAATTGGATCAGTCTATTGTCTGAGTACAAGCTGAATCCCTATGATGAACTGCAGTTTGGTTTAACAAAAACGCCACAATTAGTCCTTCTCGTGTTTAAAAGAAATGAAGAAAAAAACTGGATCACGGTCACGGATCCTAGTCAAGTTAGAAAGCTGATCATAGCAGACCAGACACGATCGCCGCTGTCTCGCACAGATCGAGCACCGGCAGTTGCTCTAGCACTAACAGCGGCAGCATCTCAGTCTGATCCAGCTGAGGATTGGGCACCGACCGCGTCAGTGGATCAGTCTGGTCTACTGGAGGATCGGGCATCAACACCGGCACCAGCTCTACAAGGAGCACCATCTTCGGCAGCAGCAGCGGCTTCGGTACCTGCACCAACACTTGCACTTGCGTTTGGTCCGGCCCGTGCAGTTGCACCGGCAACAGACTGCGCTGCAGTTCACATTTCATATACCAAAGTCCTTACAAAAACCGACATGTCCACCTTCTTGGTAAGCATTGGCCGCCCAAGTGCTTCGTTCTTTTTTCTTTCCATGTTGTTTCACATGATTCACTATGTTGATCTAACTGTTTGGGTATGTCTTCTTGTTTTCAAACAGAGAATTCCTAGAGTAACGAGGGAGTCGTTCAACAATCCGGGAGACCGCGGCCAAGTTTCTCTTACCATGCGCAACCTTGGTGTGAATGAACCTGCTCAATATACTGTAAGTACAAAGGATGGTCACATGATGATTGACGCTAAAGGATGGTCAAGGTTCAAATTAAATCATATCTTGCGGTAGGGGATGATGTCAAAATCAAACTTTCTAAGCAAGGAGAGCTGGTCCAAATCAACTTTGAAATTCCTCAGTAGCAGCACGCAACTGCCGAACTGATCTATCCTCCGAGAGATTTTGATGTAATAATCTGGCATGGTGAAACAAGTGTCCTGTGTGTATAAGTAGTACGACAGTATTATTTATCAGATGGTATATTGTTGATAGAATTGCAACTTTGATTGCTGGTTAGGAACTATCATTCAATTTCATTCCAACAGCTGCCGTGCTTTATTCAATTTTGTGTATTCGCCTTGCGACAGCATCTAAAACCAGCGCAGTACCGATCGCTTGCAATATGAAAAATGCTGAGGTAGAACACATTGGCCCCCAAACATGCAGGGTCGGCCTGCGGCCCAAAGTCCAGAACCGTGAGCCTATCTGAGTATTATATTCTCAGCTGAACCCCCATAAAGAAAAGCTGAACCCCCATAATGCCCGTGCGTTGCAGAGGGAGTATATTTCTCGGCAAGGTGAGCCTGTGATATAAAAGATTTGTATATTTCTTTACAGAGGGAGTATCTCTCTGTCAAAAAATATATTTATGTGTAACTAGTTACTCTTGTCTTTCCACTTCCTTTCGCTGATATGTGGGGCAACCGGCAACAGGGTCCACGTGCCATATGCACAAATTAGAGTGCACAACTTCATGGTAGACACACCCCGGTCGTAGCGCCGCAGTAATGCCCAATGAGCCGTCAAATCACAACCCCCCTTTCCAGCTTTAGCAGTAAGCTGGACGGACGAAGCGGCAATATTTCACTGGGCCTGAATCCCCTTCTCCCTCGTCTGCTTGTTCAGAGAAAACCCCCGCTCGGCGATTGCATAGGGTTTTCTCATGGAGAACCAGGTACGAATTCTTCATCCATCCCCGATAAATCCAAGTCCCTTGGTCACAGGTAATCCTAGGATGGCAGCCGCCGCCGTTGATGCATTTTTCTTCGTACTGAATCTAGTGTGTTTCAGTTGCAGTGCCCAAAGTGTGAGTACCCTACAGATTTCTGCGGCCACGGCGAGACGCCACACTTGTTCCTTCTCATCCTACCACAACATTTTGAAACGCACACAGTATGTTCCTAGAATCCTCTCCTCTATCTGGGAGGGTGGTTTTTTTTGAACATGCTGTGTTCTCATATTATTTTTCCTGCAGTGTATTATTTGCTCGGCCAGAACACATGTACTCAAGATGCTCGGCCTTGCCATAACTGAATACACTAGTTTAATGGTCATAGTGAAGACAATCCATGGATATTGCTTCCCAGTTGGGTTCATGAACCAAGAAGATCACTGCTTTTTTATGGCCGAACTTGGATAAACTTTCTCAAGTTCTACAGACTGAAAGTTGGCGCATGAATGTTGATGGAAATAGCAGAACCTGGTCTCATCTTCACTGCGATCTTCCGCCCCAACATCGTTCCAATTGTTCATCCATGTTAGTTTTGTATCTGGTTTTTGCTTGTTGCCTTGATTACTTCTTAATCCACCTATTCTGTCTAACTAATCACAATTGAACTTTATAAGTAGCAACGAATCTCTCACGAAGATGCTACTTCTAACTAATATTGTCTTATAATTGGTGGCAGGTGTAGGTTTTTTCAGAGTTAAGCAGTCTACTCGTTTGTTACTCTGTAATAACTCGGCTATTACTAATGGCACTAAAGTTGACTGGATCGACATCCACAAGTTCCTACACTTTATTGATCGTCTTGAGGTCCGTGTGGGGCGTTTCAATGGTGGAAGGCCACGTGGTATATGTGTGCCACTGCTGCACTCGTTGAACAGGTCCAACTGTGTCGAGAAACTTATGGTACAAGCTGTTTTCTGTTATATATGTTGTTCATAAACTATTGCGTATACACAGTTTTACAGCTGTGATCTTCTTGAAACAGGAACTGCCGAGTTCTATTGTTCCTATACAGATGCCTGACCATGGTCGGGTCAGACTTGCACTTGGTCACAACATGATGTTTATGTCGACCTACTCAATTCCCCTTGGAGGTGAAAAGATACTTATTCGTGGGTGGTCTCAGATAATGAAGGCCCGTCCATGTTGGAGAATAGGACAGAAGATTATGTTCATGCTTTTCCATGGCTCTAAAGCAAATATCCTGCTTATTGACCATGTTGCGAGATGAAGCCGCTTTCAGAAGGTTGTGGATGTGCGGGGTGGCGCCTGGGCCTTGTCCTGGGGCTTGGCGGCGTCACCCTTGGTTAACTGTAGGCAACGTAGCACTGTTCGAGGCGCGCTTTGTATGGTTGAACCTGTATAAGTACTCATACTGCTTTCAGCTTTGGTTGTTAAGTGCCCCTACTGGTTTCAGTTAAGGTTGTTAAGTACTCCTGCTGCTTTTACAGTCTGTCGTGTTTCTTTAGTCCTGCCTTCCTCCAGCCGCCAAAACCAAACCAGCGCCGGCTGGGCCGCCTGCTTCCGCCTCCCACGGCTAGCTGCGCCTCAGCGCACGCATTGCCGCCACACCGTCTCCTAAATCGTTAACACCGACGTCCTCCCCGCGCTTTGGTGCGCTCACCGCGGCGCCGCCCTCTCGTGTTGTCAACATGGTCAACAAACAACAGGAATCGGCAGAAGTACGTGGAGAGGATGACAGTAGGGGCCCACCACGTCAGCGTATGGAAAAATAAAATGCTTCCTCCAAGTGTTTTCCTGACATCTGGGACCCACGACATTGTGAGCGTATATAGTAAATAGACAAGAGAACAACACAAGATCGGCTGACACCTGGGACGTAGCTACTCGAGCAGTATTTTTTTTGTTTGGTATTGTTGAGATGGAGCAAGGTTTGAACTGGGCTGTGACCCGTCTAGCCCAGGCTTTATATTTTATGTTCACCATGTGACCAGCCCAGCTATTTTTTCTTTGTGAAAATGAGCCCAGTTTATTTTTTCTGAAGAATACCCAATCCAGGCCTACTTATTTTTCTATGCCCTGGTGGGCTGCAACTCTTTCAAGACGCCTGCAAATCTTGAAAGTAATATGAAATGGGTTGTAAATATAAAAACAGATGACAAATTGGCAATTACTTTATAATTTCTGATTTTTTTCACATTTTCAGATTCCTATTTCACTCGGCATTAACCTAATTCAAATATATCTTCAAAGTACTTTAAATCTGGCTCGACATTTTGGTACTAAAAATAGTTTGGAACCCACAGAAATATGCGAAATTGGCCCTGGCCAACCAAAAACAAATGACTGCAATAAATTGCATAAGAAGTTGCCCTGAGCTATATATAAATTATTAAAAAGAGGGAGTGGTCTAACTTGTGGGCCTGTTTAGTTGACGCGTATGCAAGATTTTTTTAGTTATTATATATACTACGTCAACAAACGATTCTAGCAGACGTAACCGTTGGATGTCAATCCAACGGCCGTCGGGTTTCTTCAATCTCTGATCTTCTTGCTCCAGCCGCCAAAGCAGCGCCGGCGAGACCGCCTGCTCCCGCCTCCCATGGCCAGATGTGCTGCCGCGCAGCCCTCAGTGCCCCCTACTACTCCTACCGCTGGCCAGGGCATCCCTCTACTCACCCACATCCCCTGTTATTCTGCTGCGACGGCAGCCTCACACCACAGCCGAACCGGTGAACCCTCGTACTCCTCTCCGCGCGGGCTCCCACTGCTGCGTCTTCCCCGGCTCCGCGTCGTCCCCTTCCTAGGCCTCGCCATCGTCCACCGCCGTGGTGCTCTCAGCGCGGCGTGGTCAATGTGGTCAACGACCGACTTCCATCGGAAGAGTACTATACGTGGAGAGGCTGACAGCTAGGTCCACGGCAGCTGCAAGGAAGTGCCTCCTTATTACGCGGAAAATAATTATTCCTCTACCTGACAGCTGGGACCCACTGGATACCCCCCTGCTAGCTGGGACCAACCTTGGTGGGAGGCTGACTTGTAGGCCTACTAAGCTAACTAGGACGGAGGCCTTTGTCAACTTTAGTCAATATATGAACGATTCTAGCTCCAGTGACCGTACGATGTCCATCCAACGGCCGTAGTGCCTTTTCAACTTCTGGTCTTCTTGCTCCAGCCGCCCAAAGCAGCGTCGGTCGTGCCGCCTGCTCCTATCGCCCGTGGCCGTCTGTGATGCCGCGGAGGCCTCACGCCCCCTACTACTCCCACCGCTGGCTAGGCCATCCCTCTACGCACCCACACCCCCTATTATTCTGCAGCGACGACAGTCTCACACCGTAGCCGAACGAGTGAATCCTCATACTCCTCTACGCGTGGGCATCCACTGCCGCATCTTCCCCGGCTCCGCGTCGTCCCCTTCCTAGGCCTCGCCGTCGTCCACCGCCCTGGTGCTCTCGGCGCGGCGTGGTCAACGTGGTCAAGGAATGGCTTCCATCAGACGTGGACTGTACGCGGAGAGGCTGACAGCTGGGTCCATAGTCGCAGCAAGGAAGTGCCTCTGTATTACGCGCAAAATAATTATTCCTCCACCTGACAGCGGGGACCCACCGGACGGGCCACCGTATTTCGCGAAAAAAATGTTTCCCCCTGTCTGCTGGGAACCACCAGCTACATCTTTGCAGGCAAGGAAGTGCGTCCAAAAAAAATGATTCGCTCCCCTGACTGCTAGGACCCACCAGCTACATCTTCGCACGCAAGGAAGTGCGTCCGGGCAAAAAAAACCAAAATGATTCGCCCCCCTGACTGCTGGGACCCACCAGCTACATCTTCACAGGCAAGGAAGTGCCTGACAGTCGGGACCCACCTGGTCAAAGCGTACATAGCATTGTCATTCTGGTCGCGAACGTGTATGTAGATTGATGTAGAGGCGCGCACGTGTCGTAGTAGAGGCGCGCACGTAGCATGTACACGTATGTACATCGGCTCGGGTGCAAGAAAGAAAATACGGCCATGTACGTACATACGGGCAGGGTCTCGAACGCCTACTCGCGCATACGTACATGGCTGGGTCAGAACGGAGAAACAGTGTCGTCGTCGTGTTCATGGGGAGGCAATGGAATGCGACGTGTTCATGGGGAGGCAACGGAATGCTCGTGTTCATCGGGAGGCAACGGAACGCGTGGGAGCCAACCGGCTTGGATGGAACAGGCGATGTAAACAAGGCCTGGCGTACCGCAGAATGAAGGAAACGGCCTTGTGTTCGACCAGCCACTTCCGGAATGGGGTCCTGTTGATCGGGAGGGGTGTGGCGTACCGCAAAACGGAGGAAACGGACCTCCTACGGTCAAAACAGGGTCCTGTTGATTGGGAGGGGTGTGGGGTACCGCAAAACAGAGGAAACGGACCTCCTACGGTCGAAACGGGGGTCCTGTTCATCGGGAAGGGTGTGGCGTACCGCAAAATGGAGGAAACAGACCTCCTAC
>NC_057810.1:467617151-467648376 GCF_018294505.1 Triticum aestivum | reverse complement strand
CAAACGGGACTCCACGGGATACTGTTCATCTCCACCGTCGACCTCATCCAGCCTCCACGGGCTACCGTCGACCTCCTCCAGCCTCCACGGGCTCCTGTTCATCCAGCCTCCACCGCGCGCTACTCCACCGGCTACTGTTCAACCACCCCTCCACCGTCTACTGTTCATCCAGCCCTCCACACCATGAGGTCCTGTTCAACCACCCCTCCACGGCCACCCCTCCACCTTCTATTGTTCATCCAGCCCTCCACACCACGGGGTCCTGTTCATCCAGAGGCAACGCCACCGCTCACTGTTCATCCACCCCCCCGCAACGCTCACTGTTCATCCCAGAGGCAGCATCGATTGGCTTCAGTTAGCAGCAGTAGCGAAGGAATCGCTCCATCGGGTTCAGTTAACAGCCATCGATCGATCGCTCGGGTTCAGTAACGCGTAGCTTGCAGTGCAATCGCTCGGGTTCAGTTAGAGCCAACGCCTCGCACACACGCGCGTACGTACGAGAGAAACGCGCATCGCTCCGCCCCCGACCTCCCACCGTAATCGGTAACTCCCCAAAATTTTCCTCCCCCTCGCTTCTACCACGGTTTTTTCCGTCATGGACGGCCCAAAGAATGTCATGCAGTAGCGTCTCCGGTCCGCCCAGGACGAAAATCCCATTTTCTGTCATGATTTTTTGTCATAGAAGTAGGAGCCCACCACATCTATGATGATACCGGGTTTTTTCACAATTATCGTCATAGAAGTGTCATATGTATGACAAATTTTTTTTTCGTTCGGCCCAAAATGTCACGGATGTGTCTTTTTTTGTAGTGCCATTGATAATAACCAACTCTTCGCACGCTTACTATTTTACATGAGCTTTCCTTTTTACAGACACCATTCGTGCGACACCCTACTAGGACACGGCACAACAGAGACAAAGGCGCAGACGTGCAGCAGGGCCCCGCTCAAAGGTTTCTCTTTAGATTAAGCCCCTGTGTAAACCTTTTTATTGTCTCTTGTTGCTTGAAATCCCATGGGTGCTAAATACACCCACAGGGGATACTGGCGTTATTGGCATTTCGCCACGACAGACTAAAGCACGTACCTAGAAATACAGGGTTCATAATCAAGGGCGCTACCGAGGCCAATATATGTTATAAAGTCCGAATACCTTTGGGAGTGTTCGGCGTCGCGAGTTTGGCCTTATATGCATCAGCTCCGAATCATGTCTTTGGTCAAATGTTGGGTTTGCCTGGCTCCTGGGTTTGCTACCTTACATTCTGCTTCTATCGGCTAAGGCGGCCAAAGGAGAACTACTGCGATTGTGCCCTGGTTATTCTGGATGAGCACCTCAGTAGAGAAAGCTGAAAACTGACTGTCATGATATAGCGAGAGACTGGTCAACCACTCGAGGACTCATCGGATTCTTTAGGATTCCTCCGCATTAACAAAGGGCCGTTTCCCGGTCATGTACACACGCGCCCGTATCCGGATGCATGCGAAGGCACCAGGGGCTACATAGTAGCCCCACCGTCAAACTCCTATGGCTATGTGAAAGTGTTAAAGCTTTATAGTCCGGTTGCCTAGTTCGATGTGCGATCACCTCCTTAATGGACCAAGACATTAGATCAAGTGTGATTACGCACATTTTTCTGAACACCCCCGCACTGTATGCGTGGGGGCTGAAGCCAACGACTGCTAACTTTCAGATTATATATACATCAAACGGCCGCACATGAGGCACAATAACACTTTCGGGCGAAAGTATAAACATAGCCTCTATAATTAAAAATACAATTGTTTTTACAACGGAATGATTTGTCACTCGAACATGACACTCTTCGAGCATTGAGCCTCTATTAAGCGAGCACCTTCTGTTACCTGCTCGAAATAGTGCTCGGCTGGATCCTAGCTTCCCGCCGGATTCTGGGTTGCAATGATGGTGGCCTCCATATCTGCCCAATATGTTTTAACACGGGCAAAAGCCATCCGCGCACCCTCTATGCATGCCGACCTCTTCATGGCATCGATTCGTGATACGGCACCGAGGAATTGTTGTACTAAACCAAAATAACTGTCCGGCTTCGGTCCCTTCGGCCATAGATGGTCTATTACAGACCTCATTGCAAGACCGGACAACCTATGGAGCTCGGCCACAACGGCCATCCTTTCACTCAATGGCAACAGGCGAGTTGGAGCACTAAATTGCGACCAGAATAGCCTTTCTACTTCACTAACTTTTTGATCCTCAAAAAACTTGGTCGCATCAGCCGTACTTTTTGCCAGATCCGCATTCGCGTCCGCAGCGCTCCAGCGCCGATCCAGAGGAGCGTACTTTGGGTCTAAGAACTTCATCCACAACAAATAGGGGCTTCCAATCACGATCTCTCCGGCCTGTCGAAGCTCCTCTCGCGCATCCCTAATTTTGGAACACGTCTCCTTGGCTGCATCAAGGGCCTTCTTCAGGTCAGCCGACTTCGCGTGATTCTCCTTTTCAAGGAGCTCATACCGGCCGGCGGCGTCTCTCATCTCCACAACCATCTTGGCTATTTTATCTTCGCTTCGACGATGAGCAGCCTGTTCGGCTCTCAAATCTTCGGCCGCCTTTAGGGCAGCCACATTGCTAGCCCGGGCTTGTTCCTTGGCTAGGGCAAGCTCCGCCCTCAGGGCCTCCACGGCAGCAGCTCCGCCTGCAGCCGAAGCATATCACATTAACATTATGCTCATCTTAATATTTCCTGTAACGAATAAGGAAAACAGAGCACATACTCTATGACTCGTTAAGCCGCTCGTTCACAAGCGTGATGTCGGCATCCACAACTTCAATCTGTCGGCTCAATTCAGCGAATTCAGCGGTCCGGTCTACCACCGGACCCTTAGCCACCTGCGCATGAATGCAGTGCGATCATTACTTATGAATGTGATCCTCTGTTTTCCGCCTAGGGCTGGCAACCAGAGTCTCAGGGGCTACTATCTATACGGAGCACACCTAGCGCGTGCGGTACAACCAAAAAATTATGTATTTCATTATGTACCTCAAAGCCTTTGAGCAGGCTCGTAAAAGCTTCATTCAACCCGCTTGTGGCGGATGAAATCTTCTCAAGCACCGTGCCCATTAACGAACGGCGATCCTCCGAGAGAGCAGCTTGCTCCAGAAGGCCCGTCAGCGTGTCCGCATGGTCGCCGGACTGTGCCGGACCCTTCTTATTGCCCCCCTTGGGAGCCGAACGCTTCGGGCTCAGGGCGGCCGAAGTATTAGCTTCTCGCCCCGACGGATCTGGACTCCTCCGTGACAACACCTCGGGGTCGCCCGCCCCATGAGGCGGAGAGGCAGGTGGGGTTTCACCCTCCATCATCTCCGGAAGAAGATCCCCCGAAGACGAACTCTGTCGAGAAGAGCTACTAGCCGGACTACAAAAAATGGATCCTGGTTATTGTTCTCAGAGGAGGAAGTAGTAGCTTTGTATTTACGATTAACTTACAACTCGGCAAAGGGCTGGCCCGTTTGCGGGCAGGACGTGGTGAGGACGCCCTCCGGGGCAGGGCCTCCTGGTGAAGTTTTCTTCCCTTGTCTAGGCACCTCCGTCTCCAAGCCTATGGAGGCGGCCCTCTTCTTCCCGCGGGGGGAGGAGACCTTAGATCCCCCTCCCCGACTATCCTCCTTCATGGAAATAGTAATTTCCCCGGTTTGGGTGTGCAATGTGTGAAGCTCAGCTTCTCTGTTCTTCCCTTCGTCTTTCCCCGAGGGCACTTGACTTAGCGCACGACTAAGCATCCTAGCTATTGCAGGACTAGGTGAACTTTCGGGAAGTGGTGTCGGACACCTGATTCTCTCCGCCTTGCTGAGCCAATCCTGGCCGCGGATGGTTCTCAGAATAATGATGTGATAAATATAAACGAGGTGTTTGGTTTCTAGGTTACTTACTTGGGTATCTGGGCGGTTGCAGCTCAGGCCTGCATCCTCGATGGTGTCCGGACACTTCACATGTGGTCCGAAGAATAGCCTACACATCCCTTCGAGCGTCATGCCGAAGAAGTGCTGAATAGTTCGCGGACCTTCCGGGTTGAACTCCCACATCCGGAGAGGCGACGTTTGCATGGCAAGATCCGTCGGACTAGCATTACCTGAATTACGCTGACAAGACTGATGTCCCTCTCAAGAAGCTCCCGAATGCGGCTCTGCAATGTCGATACATTATTAGCAGGCCCCCAATCCAGCCCCACGTTGGCCCACGACGCCAGTTGAGGCAGAGGGCCCGAGCAGAAGTCAGGGGCATCCACCCACTTTGTGCCTCTGGGAGCCGTGACGTAGAACCACCTCTGCTGCCATAGATCGGACACCTCCAGGAAGAAGCCCTCTGGCCATGGGGCATCGGCGTTTCTGCTTATTGCAGCGCCTCCGCACTCCGCGTGTCGCCCCTCAATCACTCTCGGCTTCACATTGAAGGTCTTGAGCCATAAGCCGAAGTGCGGGGTGATGTTGAGGAAGGCTTCGCACACGACGATAAACGACGAGATGTGAAGGATGGAGTCTGGATCTAGATGATGAAAATCTAGCCCGTAATAGAACATGAGCCCTCTCACAAAGGGATTGACGGTGAAGCCTAAGCCATGGAGGAAGTGAGAAACAAATATGACGCTCTCGTTGGGCTCGGGAGTAGGGATGACCTGCCTTGGAGCAGGAAGCCTGTGCTTGATGTCGGCGGTCAGATATCTGACCTCCCTAAGCTTTGCATTGTCCTCCTCTGTGACAGAGGAGGCCATCCACCGGCCTTGAAGGTTGGATCCGGACATGATTGAAGATCCGAAGTGCCTAAGTTTGGGCTTCGGGTATTGGAACTCGAGATGCGGAAAGACGCAAGCGTGGTAGGAAAGAGGTATAGGCCTCGGTCCCTCTATAAAGGGGGTGAATATCAAGCGTCCTCAGGGTAACCGCTTGGGACTTGCCTAAAAACACGGAGTCATACCAACAGGCGTAGTGGGGCTGCCCGCGCCCGTATTGATGGGAATCCCGCAATAAAGGGAACACAATCTCTGCTTCGATGAGGCATGCCAATAAAACCGCCTTGCAGTGCGTGTCATGGTAGGCCGAGAAAAATCGGTTCGTATTGAGCCAGGCCGAGGCGTAAGGGCACACATGAAAAATTTTCAGCAGATTAGATTTGTAAAGTGTTATGCTCTCTACGGGGGTGTGAGATTATCTTGCAGAGCCGGACACGATCCTTAATCTACTTTGGAGTATTCGGAGATGGAACCCGCCTTGCAATGCTGAAGAAAATCTATGCGCCAGACTCATCGTCATTGAAGCTTGGTTCAGGGGCTACTGAGAGAGTCCTGGATAAGGGGGTATCCGGACAGCCGGACTATATACTTTGGCCGGACTACTGGACCGTGAAGATACAAGACTCAAGACTTCGTCCCGTGTCCGGATGGGACTCCCCTTTGCGTGGAAGACAAACTTGGCGACCCGGATGTTAGATCTCCTTCTTTGTAACCGACTCTGTATAACCCTAGCCCCCTCCGGTGTCTATATAAACCGGAGGGTTTAGTCCGTAGGACAAGAACAATCAGAATCATAGGCTATCTCCTAGGGTTTAGCCTCTACGATCTTGTGGTAGATCAACTCTTGTAATACTCATATCATCAAGATCAATCAAGTAGGAAGTAGGGTATTACCTCCATCGAGAGGGCCCAAACTTGGGTAAAACATCGTGTCCCCTACCTCTTGTTACCATTAGCCTTAGACGCACAGTTCGGGACCCCCTACCCAAGATCCGCCAGTTTTGACACCGACAGTAGGGCCCGGCCCCGCGCATGCCTCAGTCGCCTTTGGTTCGTCCGGATCACCAGGATGAGACCAAGGGGTGAGGGGCTACGTGGCCAGTTAGGCTCCTGAGACGCGATGCTCAAGAGTCCCCCTTGACGTACGAATGACTTGAAAAGGGAGGGCGAAAGTCAGGCCTTGGCGTTCTGCGTCGGCACGGCTCGGCCCCGCGCATACCTCAGCCGCTATTAGGTCGTCCGGATCACCAGGACGAGACCAAGGGGTGAGGGGCTACGTGGCCAGTTAGGCTCCTGAGACACGATGCTCGGGAGTCCCCCTTGACGTACGAACCAACCATCATACCTTTTCCTCGCCGACCTCTCGCTCGGGAGGGGCACACGAAGACTGAGCTCATGGGGCCTGGTGAGGTGGGGTATGCCAGGCGTGACCTGAGCGTAGCCTCCGTGCCCATTCCCCTCGCGCTGCCCTCCCGAGGGAGAGTAGCGCGGTGAGGCTGGTCACTGAGCCCGGAAGCTCCCTGAGGTTAATGCAGCCGCGAGGCCACCCCCAGTTGTTTATCACCAGCGCGCAGCATAGCACTTCCGCTCTTGCACGGGCATAGCCGCTCCTCGACGGTGTCGACGGCCAGCACGGAGCATGGTGCTTCCACTGGTGCGTGGGCGGGGGCTCCCTTTGAGGAGAGCCCCCGGGGCGTGTACAACCCCGCCTTGACACATGGCTTGCACGACAGGGCTGGGAGAGGTGTATATGGGCACCCGTGAGCCAGCGCGGGACTCACGAGGCCCTACCTCAAGGCGGATTGTGCCTGGTCTTGATTGGGAATACTTGTATTAGTCCTACGAGATGGTTAGGCAACCTGCGTCGAATGAGTCTCCTGAGGCTATTGCATGAGAAGGCCAGACACCAGCGACCCCAGGAGGTGATGTGAAAGGGGCCGACCCGCCAAACAAAGCTCAGTCGCTGGGTTTATCGATGTTGTAGGGACTGACCCGAGCACAGACACCATGCCCAGTCTTCTAATGCAAAGAACCTAAAGAAAAACAACCGGCGCGCGGTTCCCGTGGCCACGGGAGCACCAGGTCGCGCGCCCTCACTTATCCACCAGAGGGCGCAAGACGTTCTTGGCGATGAAGCGCCGGTCAGGCAATTGATAATTTTAAGGTAGCTTGCGAAGGAAGGTAAACTAGCTCTGATAGATGCAAAAGGGATACATGCCGCAGGGACGAGCCCATACGGCCTGGGGATGATGCAGCCCGAGGGGCGCCCCCAAACTGAACGAACTGGGGAGATGTCACCTGGTACTGTCGTTGAAGAGGTGTCGGGGTAGCCAAAAATCGCGTGCTGCTAGAGTCATTCCTCACGAGCCGCCCTGGCCCTGAGCCTCGAGAGGCCCAGAGGTCCCAGGAGGCTCCTGGAGGTGCTCCTCCATCTCTGCCAGCATCGCCTGATGCCTGGCCTTCCGAGCCGGTAGGGCATCCCTCATGCAGCGCTGGAACACCACATCCGCACCGGGCAGGCCGAAAGGCATGCAGATGTAGCTGTGGGGTGGACCCTCGCATTTGCCGACATGAGACGGCCAGAAGAGCTGCCGAGATGCGACCCTATTGATCCCAGGGACGTTGATGCAGACGCATAACTCCTTACCCTCACCAGGGCAGTGAACCGCGCCTCATGGTAGGTGACGATCACCTTGCAGAACCCTTGCCTCTTGAATCTCCTCGATTGCCTTGCTGATGAACTCTTGAACGCCTGGCGCCTCCCGCCTAATGCCTTCTCCTGGGAAGCATGCTTTGAAGAGCACCTCCACATGGTGCCCGAGCGCCTCCCTTGTGACCCTGGCCAGGTCTAAGGAATTCCCGAGGAGAGCCCCCGAGCCCAGCCTGAGGGGGGCGCCGGGCGCGCCTTCCTATGCGATGGGTGAAGGCACCGTGTCTGGGGACGCGAGGCTCAGCGCGGCGTCCTCGGGCGATGCTCCTTCACGAGACCCCTGTCCCAGCTGCAACTTCTTTGTCTTGGGGGCGACCTCCAGAGGGAGGGCGTCGCCCCATCTTCAGGGTTCTCGATTGCTGCAACCTGGAAGGCGCGCTCGAGGGAGCACACCACATCCTTCTCTTGACATGCGACTGTGATGACGCCGCTGCTACCTAGCATCTTGAGGATGTTGTGACCGTGGTGCGTAGCCACCATGAACTTGGCTAGTGCTGGGTACCCTAGGATGGCTTTGTAGGGCAGACGGATGTCGGCGACGTCGAAGTCAATGAGCTCGGTGCGGTAGTTGTTGCGCTCACCAAAGGTGACAGGGAGGCGGACTTGCCCTATCGGATGTGTGGAACCGTCGGTCACTCCTGAAAATGGCTTGGTTGGGTGAAGCTGGTAGTACGACACTTGGAGCTTGTCGAATGTTTGAACGGAGAGGACATTGAGCCCTGCTCCACCATCAATGAGAATCTTGGTGATGACCACGTTGCTGATGACGGGAGAGCAGAGCATGGGGAGCATGCAGAAAGTGGCCGTGCACTTGAGCTGGTCTGAGGAGCTGAAGATGATGGAGCACTTGGACCACCTGAGAGGGCGTGTTGCTTCGGGCTTGGGGAGCGCTGCATTCACCTCGCGTCGAACTACTTGAAGATGCGGTGGGAAGCTGGGGATTGTGAGCCCCCCAGGATGCAAGCGATGGCTCGAGGCTCCTGGAAGCCCCCAGCCCCCTCGTCCTGGTGGTGATCTTCGGTCCTTCTTGGTGGTGGAGGCAGACCAGCTTTGCCCTGAGGACGGTCCTCGCGAGGCTGCTCCCTCCAAGTGCCCTCGCGAGGTTTGCCATGCCAACGGTCCTCCCGAGGGTTGTCGCGCCACTCCTGGCGATGGTCGCGTCTGTCCCAGCATCCTCCACCTCAGCCACCTCCACGGCCGTAGCCTCGATCATTGTGCTCAGGGCGTCGACCAAGGCGCCCGTCATGGAGGGCCCTGAGCTCCTGGCAGTCATTGGTGTTGTGGCTGTGGACATTGTGGAAGATGCAGAATGGCCGGTTGCTCTAGGATGACTCGGGGTGGTTGCAGCCACGCTTCGTTGTTGGCTCGGCCGCGAGCACGGCCGGCCCCTTGCACTTCACGTCCATGGTCTTGGCCTTCTTGTCTTCTGGGTCAGCATCGGGTAGCTCGAGGAGGGAGAGGCATCCCTCCTCAGCCCTCGCGCAGTTGTTTGCCATGTTGAACATCTCTAGGACTGTGCAGAGGTCCTCGTGGATGGCAAGCTCCTTCTTCATCTTGACGTCGCGGCCGCCATCAATGAACACTGAGATGATGGCCTCATCCGACACCTTGGGGATCTTGAGAAGAACGTTGTTGAAGCGCTGGATGTACTTATGCAGGGTCTCTCCAGGCTGCTACTTGATGTGACGTAGGTCACTGGCAGCCGATGGACAGTCGCGAGTGCCCTGGAAGTTGGCGACGAAGCGGTCGTGCATCTCTTCCCAGGAAGAGACCGACCCCTCAGGAAGGTTCAGGAGCCAAGAGCGTGCACCATCCTTGAGGGCCATCGGGAACCAGTTTTCCATGATCTTCTTGTCGCTGCTGGCCGCCTCAATGCTCATCTCGTAGAGCTGCAGGAACTCGACGGGGTCGGCGGTGTCATCGTAGCGTGGAGGCAGGTCAGGCTTGAACTTGCTTGGCCAGACGACGTTGCGGAGATCCGTGGTGAACGCGCGGCACCCTGCCGTGGCCACTGGAGCCCATCGAGGAGGTGGAACCTGGTCCTGGTGCACCCACACCGCCACCTCCTATGGCGGTACGCGGGCCTGGTGCAGGGGTGCTGGAAGTACACGCGCTTCTCCTTGAGGTCGCCACACCACCTGGCAGCTCACATCCTCCCAAGCAGGCGCCAGGCGCGGCGGGTCGTGTCGTGGTGCCACATGCCTTGGCTTGATGATGGCGCCCTGGGCCGAAGGTGGTGGAGGAGCCCGGTGAGCCACGTCGCCCACTCCCGGCGGCCGCTGAGGCAGTTAGCGGGCCGGAGCAGCGGAGCCCCTGACCATTCTGACGAGCTCAGCGATCCGCTCGAGCCACTCCTCGTAGAAGTCACCGGTCGGGCGGTAGCGAAGGAGCTCCTGCGCCATGCGTAGAGCAGCCTGTGCGTCCACTGGGCCGTGAGGTGCATGGGAAGACGAAGCTGCTGGAGTCAGTGACGGAGTGGCGGTGCGCCCGTTGCGGTGTACGGACGGGTGCAGCGAAGAAGCTTGCTGCTCGTGGTCGGCAGGGCCCGTGGCGGCATTGGCGACTGGAGACGGAGCACGACGAGCGCAACCATCGCCTGCCGGAGCCGTCTGAGCAACGCGAGCGGCGACTGCAGCCCGGCGCTCGGCGCGAGCTCGGCGTGCGTCGGCCATGGAGTTGTCGGAGTGGCGGTGGATCGATTGACGGAAGAGAAGATGTGATGCACCCCTACCTGGCAGGCCAAATCGGATTGTGGGTTCCGCAAACCCTTGAGAGGTTCGAACTCTGGGGTGCATGCGGAGATATCAACCTACCCAGCCTGCCTAATCGCGATCCTCCTAAGCCTAGCGCGTCGAGCTTGAAGAGACAAAGAAACACAACAGTTTATCCTGGTTCGGGCCACCTTGCGGTGTAATACCCTACTCCAGCATTTTGGTGGATTGCCTTGGAGGGCTGAGGATGAACTAGTACAGTGGATGAACTGGCCTCAGGAGGTGAGGCGTTCTTGAGCTCAAGAGATCTGGTGAGGTGGTCGGGTGAGAATGGGTCCGATCCCCCTCTATGGTGGTGGCTAAGTCCTATTTATAGTGGCCTTGGTCCTCTTCCCAAATGTTGGCGGGAAGGGATCCCACAACGGTCGGATTTGAAAGGGGACAAGTAGTACAACTTATCCTGACAAAAGTGGTCTTCGCCTGCGAAAAGCCTCTGGTCGTGACGCTGCGGTGGGCTCGGTGATAACCTCCTTCCTGATGTCCTGGCGGTCTTGGTCTTGTTGCACCAGAATGTAAACCTTTGGCTGATTCCTCGGGACTCCGCGCCTATGGCTTGCCTCCCTTGCACCAAAGAGGAAACCTGCACTCTGCGCCCGCTGGGGCCCGCCTGACCTTGGTCGTCATGGCTCACGGCAGCTGAGCCTCGTGAGGTGCACCTTGCATAGAACTCTCCACCCCGCAGGAGCCAGCCTGAGGAGGCCGATCCCCTCGGGGGTCTTGGCGTCGTCCGCCTCACAAGGCTTGGCCCCTCGCGAGGGTTTTGAGTTGTTGATGCTGAAGCTGGGCCCTACCAGGTCGTCGATGGAGCCATGTGGTGGGCCGCATGCAGGCAGGGATGGATACTCCCATGTCCAGAACGCAGACACACATGGCGATGTGAACTAGATTATTGACTCTAGTAAACTCTTTAGGTGTTGGTCACATGGCGATGTGAACTATGGGTGTTAAATCACATGGTGATGTGAACTAGATTATTGACTCTAGTGCAAGTGGGTGACTGAAGGAAATATGTCCTAGAGGCAATAATAAAGGTCTTGTTTATATTTCCTTATTCATGATAAAGGTTTATTATTCATGCTAGAATTGTATTGATCGGAAACCTTAATACATGTGTGAATACATAAACAAACACCGTGTCCTAGTGAGCCTCTACTAGACTAGCTCGTTGATCAAACATGGTTAAGGTTTCCTAACCATGGACATGAGTTCTCATTTGATAATGGGATCACATCATTAGGAGAATGATGTGATGGACAAGACCCATCTGTTAGCTTAGCATAATGATCGTTCAGTTTTATTGCTATTGCTTTCTTCATGTCAAATACATATTCCTTCGACTATGAGATTATGCAACTCTCGGATACCGGAGGAATGCCTTGTGTGCTATCAAATGTCACAACGTAAGTGGGTGATTATAAAGATGCTCTACAGGTATCTCTGAAGGTGTTTGTTGAGTTGGCATAGATTGAGATTAGAATTTGTCACTCCGAGTATCGGAGAGGTATCTCTGGGCCCTCTCGGTAATACACATCATAAGCTTGCAAGCAAATGACTAAGGAGTTAGTCACGAGGTGATGTATTATGTAACGACTAAATAGACTTGCTGGTAACGAGATTCAACTAGATATGAAGATACTGGCAATCGAATCTCGGGCATACCGATAGACAAACAAAATTACGTATGTTGTCATAACGGTTCGACCGACAAAGATCCTCATAGAATATGTAGGAGCCAATATGGGCATCCAAGTTCTGCTATTGGTTATTGGCCGGAGAGGTGTCTCGGTCATGTCTACATAGTTCTCGAACCTGTAGGGTCTGCACGCTTAACGTTCGTTGAAGATATAGTGTTATATGAGTTATATGATTTGGTGACCGAATGTTGTTTGGAGTCCCGGATGAGATCACATACATGACGATGAGTCTCAAAATGGTCGAGAGGTAAAGATTGATATATAGGACGATGGTATTTGGACACCGAAAGTGTTTCGGGATGTATCCGGAAGGAATCGGTCACTGGAAGGGGTTCCGGGCACCATCCCGGCATGTTATGGGCTTAATGGGCCACCAAAGGGAGGGACATACCAGCCCACTAGGGGGCTGGTGCGCCCCTCCACTTGTTTGGACAGCCCTAGGGAAGGACAAGGAGGAGGTCTAGCCCCTCCCGCCTTTCCCTCTCATGGGAGAAAGTAAAGGGAGGGGCGCCACCCTCCCCTGCCTTTCCCCGCACTCCAAATAAGGAAAGAAGGGGGCGCGGCTTGGGAGGGACCCCAAGTAGGATTCCTCCTACTTGGGAGCCTCCTTTGGCTGCTCCTCCCTCCATCCCACATATATATATATGTGGGAGGGGGGGCGCCTAGCACATACCAGACAATTGCCTAGCCGTGTGCGGCGCCCCCTCCACCATTTACACCCTCGGTCATATCTTCATAGTGCTTATGCGAATACCTGCGAGGATCACTTCACCATGGCCCTCACCACGCCATCGTGCTGACAGAACTCGTCTACTACCTTGACATCATGCTGGATCAAGAAGTCGAGGGATGTTGCTACGTCTTGAGCTTGCGTTGGTTTTCCTTGAAGAGGAAAGGGTGATGCAGCAATAGTAGCGTAAGTATTTCCCTCAGTTTTTGAGAACCAAGGTATCAATCCAGTAGGAGAGGCTCCTCAAAAGTCCCACGCACCAACACAAACAAACAAAGAACTCGCAACCAATGCAATAAAGGGGTTGTCAAACCCTTCACGGCCACTTGCGAAAGTGAGATCTAATAGAGATAGTATGATAAGATAAATATATTTTTGGTATTTTATAATATAGATGCAAAAAGTAAAGATGCAAATAAAAGTAGATCGGAAGCAAATATGATAAGAGATAGACCCGGGGGCCATAGGTTTCACTAGAGGCTTCTCTCAAGATAGCATAAGTATTACGGTGGGTGAACAAATTACTGTCGAGCAATTGATACAAAAGCGAATAATTATGAGATTATCTAGGCATGTTCATATATATAGGTATCACGTCCGCAACAAGTAGACCGACTCCTGCCTGCATCTACTACTATTACTCCACACATCGACCGACTCCTGCCTGCATCTAGAGTATTAAGTTCATAAAGAACAGAGTAACGCATTAAGCAAGATGACATGATGTAGAGGGATAAACTCACGCAATATGATATAAACCCCATCTTTTTATCCTCGATGGCAACAATACAATACGTGCCTTGCTGCCCCTGCTGTCACTAGGAAAGGACACCGCAAGATTGAACCCAAAGCTAAGCACTTCTCCCATGGCAAGAAAGGTCAATCTAGTAGGATAAACCAAACTGATAATTCGAAGGGACTTGCAAAGATAACTCAATCATACATAAAAGAATTCAGAGAAGATTCAAATATTATTCATAGATAAACCTGATCATAAACCCACAATTCATCGGACTCGACAAACACACCGCAAAAAGAGTTTACATCGAATAGACCTCCACAAGAGAGGGGGAGAACATTGTATTGAGATCCAAAAAGAGAGAAGAAGCGATCTAGCTAATAACTATGGACCCGTAGGTCTATGGTAAACTACTCACAACTCATCGGAGGGGCAAGGATGTTGATGTAGAAGCCCTCCATGGTCGATTCCCCCTCCGGCAGAGTACCGGCGAAGGCTCCAAGATGAGATCTCGCGGATACAAAAGGTTACGACGGTGGAAATTGTGTTTCGTTGGCTCCCTGGATGTTTTTGGGGTACGTAGGCTTATATAGGAGGAAGAAGTACATCGGTTGTTGCCCGAGGGGACCACGAGACAGGGGGGCGCGCCCTATAGGGGGGGGCACCCTCCTATCTCGTGGAGGCCTCGGCTACTTCTTGAGTTGCACTCCAAGTCCTCTGGATCACATTCGTTCCAAAAATCACGCTCCCGAAGGTTTCATTCCGTTTGGACTCCGTTTGATATTCCTTTTCTTCGAAATACTGAAATAGGCAAAAAAACAGCAATACGGGTTGGGCCTCCAGTTAGTAGGTTAGTCCCAAAAAGATATAAATATGTAAAATAAAGCTCATAAACATCCAAAAGGGGTAATATAATAGCATGTAACAATAAAAAATTATAGATGCGTTGGAGACGTATCAAGCATACCCAAGCTTAATTCCTGCTCGTCCTCGAGTAGGTAAATGATAAAAAGAGAATTTTTGATGTGGAATGCTACCTAGCATAATTCTTAATGTAATTTTCTTTATTGTGGCATGAATGTTCAGCTCCAAATGATTCAAAATAAAAGTTCATATTGATAAAAGAAATAGTAACACTTCAAGCATACTAATCAAAGTAATCATGTCTTCTCAAAATAACATGGCAAATGAAAGTTCATCCCTACAAAATCATATAGTTAGGCTATGTTTCATTTTCGTCACACAAAGATGTTCCCAACTTCTATACCCCTGATGACAAGCCAAGCAATTGTTTCATACTTAAATAATCTCAAACTTTTTCAACCTTCACGCAATACATGAGCGTGAGCCATGGATATAGCACTATGGGTGGAATAGAATATGATGATGGGGATTGTGTGGAGAAGTCAAAAAAGGAGAAAGTCTCACATTGACGAGGATAATCAACGGGCTATGGAGATGCCCATCAATTGATGTCAACATGAGGAGTAGGGATTGCCATGCAACGGATGCACTAAAGCTATAAATGAATGCTCAACAAAAAGAAAACTAGTGGGTGTGCATCCAACTTGCTTGCTCGCGAAGACCTATCGCATTTGAGGAAGCCCATCGTAGGAATATACAAGCCAAGTTCTATAATGAAAAATTCCCACTAGTATGAAAAAGACAACTTATGAGACTTACTATATGAAAAACATGGTGCTACTTTGAAGCACAATATATCACTACATGAAGAACAAGGTGCTACTTTGAAGCACAAGTGTGGATAAAGAGATAGTAACATTGCCCTTTTTATTTTTATTTTTATTTTTTTCTTTTTATTTTTTTGGGCCTTTCTTTTTTTTTTTTTTTTTTTTTTTCTTTTTGGGCAATGCTCTAATAATGATGATCATCACACTTCTATTGATTACAACATATGAATTACAACTCGAAACTAGAACAAGATATGACTCTATATGAATGCCCGGTGGTGTACCGGGATAGTGCAATGAATCAAGAGTGACATGTATGAAAAATAATGCATGGTGGCTTTGCCACAAATACGATGTCAAATACATGATCATGCAATGGCAATATGATAAAAGTAAAGTATGTCATGATGATGATGAACGGAACGGTGGAAAGTTGCATGGCAATATATCTCGGAATGGCTATGGAAATGCCATAATAGGTAGGTATGGTGGCTGTTTTGAGGAAGATATAAGGAGGTTTATGTGTGATAGAGCGTATCGTATCACGGGGTTTGGATGCACCAGCGAAGTTTGCACCAACTCTCAAGGTGAGAAAGGGCAATGCACGGTACCGAAGATGCTAGCAATGGTGGAAAGGTAAAAGTGCATATAATCCATGGACTCAGCATTAGTCAAAAGAACTCATATACTTATTGCAAAATTTTAGAAGTCATCAAAAATCAAGAACTACGCGCATGCTCCTAGGAGGATAGATTGGTAGGAAAAGACCATCGCTCGTCCCCGACCGCCACTCATAAGGATGCACAAGCCAGGTACACTTCATGTTTAAAATTTGTTACACAACTTTAACCATACGTGCATGCTACGGGACTTGCTAACTTCAACACAAGCATTCTTTAAATTCATAATCACCCAACTAGCATGACTTTAATATCACTACCTCCATATCTCAAAACAATTATCAAGTATCAAATTGATCATAGCATCCAATTCACTTCCTATGATAGTTTTTATTATACCCAACTTGGATTCCTACCATTCTAGGACCAATTTTATAACCATAGAAAATACCATGCTGTTCTAAAAAACTCTCAAAATAAAATAAGTGAACCATGAGAGACTAGTAATTTCTACAAAAATAAGTCACCGCCGTGCTGTCAAAGATATAAGTGAAGCACTAGAGCAAAAATTATCAAGCTCAAAAGATATAAGTGAAGCACATAGAGTATTCTAGCAAATTCTAATCAAGTAGGCTTATTCCAAAAGGTGTGTACAGAAAGGATGATTGTGGCAAACTAAAAAGCAAAGACTAATATAATACACGACGCTCCAAGCAAAACACATATCATGTGGCGAATAAAAATATAGCTCCAAGTAAAGTTACCAATGAACGAAGATGAAAGAGGGGATGCCTTCCCGGGGCATCCCCAAGCTTAGGCTTTTGGCTATCCTAGAATATCTTGGGATGCCTTGGGCATCACCAAGCTTAGGCTCTTGCCACTCCTTATTCCACAGTCCATAAAAGCTTTACCCAAAATTTGAAAACTTCACAACACAAAACTCAACAGGAAATCTTATAAGCTCCGTTAGTGAAAGAAAACAAAACCACCACATAAGGTACTGTAATGAACTCATTCCCTATTTATTTTGGTGTTAAACCTACTGTAATCCAACTTCTCTATGGTTTATAAACAAATTTACTAGCCATAGATGCATCGAAATAAGCAAACAACACACGAAAAACAGAATCTGTCAAAAACAGAACAATTTGTAAAAATCTGTAACTAACGCAAACTTCTGGAAAACTAAAAATCCTACCAAAATAGAAATTCCTGGACAATTGGTTTATTGATCAGAAACAAAAAGAATCAACGCAAAATCACGTTTCTGGGGTTTAACAAAACTAAATTCATGCACAAAGTTTCTGTTTTTTAGCAGAATCAAATCAACTATCATCATAGGTTATCCTATAGGTTCTACTTGGCACAAACACTAATTAAAAAATAAAAACACATCTAAACAGAAGGTAGATGCAAGATTTATTACTAAACAGGAACAAAAACAAAAAACATAAAGAAAATTGGGTTGCCTCCCAACTAGCGCTATCGTTTAACGCCCCTAGCTAGGCACAAAAGCGAAGATAGATCTAACGAGTGCCATCTTTGGCACTAAATTCATAAGTAGCCCGCATGACAGATTCATAAGGTAATTTGAATTTATTTCTTGGAAAGTGCTCCATGCCTTTCTTTAATGGAAATTGGAATTTAATATTCCCTTCCTTCATATCAATAATCGCGCCAATCGTTCTAAGGAAAGGTCTACCAAGAATAATAGGGCAAGAAAGATTGCAATCCAAGAATGATAAAATCTACGGGCACCAAATTTTTATTTGCAACAATGAGAACATCATTGATCCTTCCCATTGGATTTTTAATGGTGGAATCCGCAAGGTACAAATTTAAAGAGCAATCATCAAGATCATGGAAACCTAGAATATCACATAAAGTTTTCGGAATCATGGAAACACCAGCACCCAAATCACACAAAGCAGAACACTCATGATCTTTAATTCTAATCTTTATATTAGGTTCCCACTCATCATTAAGTTTTCTAGGTATAGAAACTTCCAAACTAAGTTTTTCATCATAAGATTGCATCAAGGCATCAACAATGTGTTTGGTAAAAGCTTTGTTTTGACTCTAAGCATGAGGAGAATTAACAATGGATTGCAACAAGGAAATACAACCTTCTAAAGAACAATTATCATAATCAAATTCCTTGAAATCCGGGATACTAGTTTGAATACTATTTAATGTTGTGACCTCTCCAATCCCACATTTACCAAATTTAGCATCAAGATCTAAAAACTCCGAATTCTTGGGATGCCTTCTAGGTAAAGTTGACTCATCATCAGTCCCATAATTATAAAGATTAATATTGCAAAACATAGATCTAATAGGAGACGCATCAATAACTTTAAGATCTTCATCATTATTTTCATGGAAACTAGAAGAACACGCCTTTACAAAGCAATCTTTCTTAGCACGCAATCTAGCGGTCCTTTCGTTGCACTCATCAATGGAAATTCTCATGGCTTTGAGAGACTCATTGATATCATGCTTAGGAGGAGAAGAGTAAGTTTAAGAGAATCAACATCAAGCGAAAGTCTATCAACGTTCCTAGCCAAATCATCAACTTTAAGCAATTTTTCTTCAAGCAAAGCATTAAAATTCTTTTGAGAAATCATAAATTCTTTCACACTATTCTCAAAATCAGAGGGCATCTTATTAAAATTACCATAAGAATTATTGTAGGAATTTCCATAATTATTAGAGGAATTACTAGGGAACGGTCTAGCATTAATGTTTCCTCTATAAGTGTTGTTTCCAAAACTATTCGTACCAACAAAATTCACATCCATAGATTCATTATTATTCTCAATCAAAGTAGAAAAAGGCATATCATTGGGATCAAGAGGAGTATTTTTAGTAGCAAACAACTTCATAAGTTCATCCATCTTTCCACTCAAAACATTGATTTCTTCTATAGCATGCACTTTTTTACTAGAAGATCTTTCGGTGTGCCGTTGAGAATAATTAGCCATAATATTATCAAGAAGTTTTGTAGCATCTCCTAACGTGATTTCCATAAACGTGCCTCCCGCGGCCGAATCTAAAAGATTTCTAGAAGCACAGTTCAAACCGGCATAAATTTTTTGTATGATCATCCATAAATTCAAACCATGAGTAGGGCAATTGCGAAGCATCAATTTCATTCTTTCCCAAGATTGGGCAACATGCTCATGATCAAGTTGTTTAAAATTCATAATATCGTTCCTAAGAGTAATAATCTTAGCAGGAGGAAAATACTTAGAGATAAAAGCATCTTTGCACTTGTTCCAAGAATCAATACTATTTTTAGGCAAAGATGAAAACCAAACTTTAGCACGATCTCTAAGTGAAAACGGAAATAACTTCAATTTAACAATATTGTTATCCGTATCTTTCTTCTTTTGCATATCACACAAATCAACAAAGTTGTTTAGATGAGTAGCGGCATCTTCGCTAGGAAAGCGGGCGAATTGATCTTTCATAACAAGATTCAGCAAAGCAGTATTGATTTCACAAGACTCAACATAATTAAGAGGAGCAATCGGAGTACTAAGGAAATCATTATTATTGGTATTCGATAAATCACACAATTTGGTATTATCTTGCACCATGGCAACAAGTAATCCAACACACAAGCAAACAAAAAAAAAGGCAAGCGAAAAAGAGAGGAGGAGATTGGGAAAGACAGGGCGAATAAAACGGGAAGGGTGGAGTGGGGGAGAGGAAAACGAGAGGCAAATGGAAAATAATGTAAATGCGAGGGAGATGGGTTTGTGATGGGTACTTGATATGTCTTGACTTGAGCCAAGACCTCCCCGGCAACGGTGCCAGAAATCCTTCTTGCTACGTCTTGAGCTTGCGTTGGTTTTCCTTGAAGAGGAAAGGGTGATGCAGCAAGAGTAGCGTAAGTATTTCCCTCAGTTTTTGAGAACCAAGGTATCAATCCAGTAGGAGGCTCCACAAAAGTCCCACGCACCTACACAAACAAACAAAGAACTCGCAACCAACACAATAAAGGGTTGTCAATCCCTTCACGGCCACTTGCGAAAGTGAGATCTAATAGAGATAGTATGATAAGATAAATATATTTTTGGTATTTTACAATATAGATGCAAAAAGTAAAGATGCAAATAAAAGTAGACTGGAAGCAAATAAGATAAGCGATAGACCCGGGGGCCATAGGTTTCACTAGAGGCTTCTCTCAAGATAGCATAAGTATTATGGTGGGTGAACAAATTACAGTCGAGCAATTGATAGAAAAGCAAATAATTATGAGATTATCTAGGCATGATCATATATATAGGCATCGCGTCCGCAACAAGTAGACCGACTCCTGCCTACATCTACTACTATTACTCCACACATCGACCGACTCCTGCCTGCATCTAGAGTATTAAGTTCATAAAGAACAAAGTAACACATTAAGCAAGATGACATGATGTAGATCGATAAACTCAAGCAATATGATATAAACCCCATCTTTTTATCCTCGACGGCAACAATACAATACGTGCCTTTCTGCCCCTGCTATCACTGGGAAAGGACACCGCAAGATTGAACCCAAAGCTAAGCACTTCTCCCATGGCAAGAAAGGTCAATCTAGTAGGCCAAACCAAACTGATAATTCGAAGAGACTTGCAAAGATAACTCAATCATACATAAAAGAATTCAGAGAAGATTCAAATATAATTCATAGATAAACTTGACCACAGACCCACAATTCATCGGATCTCGACAAACACACTGCAAAAAGAGTTTACATCGAATAGATATCCACAAGAGAGGGGGAGAACATTGTATTGAGATCCAAAAAGAGAGAAGAAGCCATCTAGCTAATTACTATGGACCCGTAGGTCTGTGGTAAACTACTCACAACTCATCGGAGGGGCAAGGATGTTGATGTAGAAGCCCTCCATGGTCGATTCCCCCTCCAGCTGAGTGCCGGCGAAGGCTCCAAGATGAGATCTCGCGTATACAGAAGGTTACGGCGGTGGAAATTGTGTTTCGTTGGCTCCCTGGATGTTTTCGGGGTACGTAGGCTTATATAGGAGGAAGAAGTACGTCGGTGGTTGCCCGAGGGGCCCACGAGACAGGGGGCGCGCCCTATAGGGGGGGGCGCGCCCTCCTATCTCGTGGAGGACTCGGCTGCTTCTTGACTTGCACTCCAAGTCCTTTGGATCACGTTCGTTCCAAAAATCACGCTCCCGAAGGTTTCATTCCGTTTGGACTCCGTTTGATATTCCTTTTCTTCGAAATACTGTAATAGGCAAAAAAAAATAGCAATACGGGCTGGGCCTCCGGTTAGTAGGTTAATCCCAAAAATGATATAAATGTGTAAAATAAAGTCCAGAAACATCCAAAAGGGGTAATATAATAGCATGGAACAATCAAAAATTATAGATACGTTGGAGACTACCAGATGTCACTGAGCTGAACGTGTGCAAAACTCAGAGGTGTCGTACATTCGGTACTTTGTCGGTCGGAGCTAGAAGAAGTTCGACTACATCAACCGCGTTGTCAAACACTTCCGCTTATGGTCTACGAGGGTACGTAGACACACTGTCCCCCTTGTTGCTATGCATCTCCATGGATAGATCATTTGCGTGTGAGTATAATTTTTTTTGTTTTCCATGCAACGTTTCCCAACACGATGGACTTTGGGGTTGCTCAAACGTCATCTTTAACATGGTGATCATAATGACAACTTACAGGTTCATCAGAAAGTTTGATTAGGGAATAGATAGCTCGAGAGTGGAATTTGCTCCTCCGACAATGGAGAGATATTCTTAGGGTCCTCTCGGTGTAATGGCATCCACCATCGTTTGGCTACACACAAGTGACTATGTCAAGGGGATGCCTGAACACAATAACAAGGAAGAAGAAAAAAACCCGTAACAAGGATTTTGGTATAGTGACCATAGTGATGACTTAGGAGGATACCGATGCATCCTGGGTTTTTTGAAGTACTGCGAAGCAAACAGAACATCATATGATAACATACAGATGAACGACATAAAAGTTAGGGTCAAGTTACAAGCTGACATCGAACCAGTGAAGGGAGAAGGCATGGCGGTGTTGGTGGAGACGGCAGCGTCAGTGATGACGATGATGATGTCGATGGTGCCCGTGGTGGTGCTGACAAGGGTGGCGCCGGTGGAGGTACCGACGGGGTGGAGATGGCACCGGCCCGAAGGCTGGTGCTCATGCTGGTGAGCCTCCTCTTCTTCCCTTGATCTTTTTCCTCTTTTATGGATGTGGATGGATCAGCAATGGAGATGAACTTGGATGTGTTGGCAATGCATGAGAGACTAGGTGCATATATAGGACGCCTCCTCGATCTCCTCCATTGATGAGGTGCATCCAAGGGCCCAAGATGAGCCTTATCCTCTCCCAAACCCTTCCTTATTGTCCAAGAATCTCGGGGGAATAAATGGGGACGAAGTCGGTGAAGAATCTAGTCCGAAAGGGCAACTTTCGGAGCCAAAATCACCTCATATGATCGTCTATATGACTTTACGGGGTAATATGGTAAGCTATCTTTTGTTTTGTCCTCCTAGTGTTTTGGCCGCCATTTCTTCATAGACTCCGATTTTGACGTTCTTGGGCTCATTGGATTTGCAAGAGCGACACCGATCCATTTCCGATTTTAGATCTTGATTTGGACCACTTTGGAAAAAATAATCACTTTTTCCGCCTTCTGAATACGCTAAGTTTGGTACTGTAAGTCATCTATATTGAAACCATCTTTGATCCTTTCATCATACTTGGTCCTAGGTTGCTCCAAAACACATGTAGACACAAGAAAACAGGTGAAACTAATAAAAACCAAAAAAGATACTAAATATGCAATGCTCATAAGGAATAGTGCAAAAACCGATAATCAAGCATAATGGACAACTATTTGGTTCAATGTGACATAATATATGAGGAGAACATGCAAAAAAGAGCTTTTAAAAGGCATAAAATAAAGAGCCATCAGACCGTTGGATGGTGGGTAGTGTCGGGGATATACCCCGCGGCGTAACCCGGCCGGACTAGATGACTCACTAAGTGACCGCCCGAGCCTGGCGACTCATGGGTGACCCGGCGAGTGGGTCAGAGGAACGACAAGACCCGGTGGCCTAGAAGGCGGTTTATGGAAGGCCGGATCACGCTATGGTGGGCCGGTTTATGAGGAAAGCACAAGGAATATTTTCTTACAAAGGAATCAAGAATAGGACTCCACTTGTAATAGAGTAATCCTAATCCAACTAGGACTAGTCATGTAAACCGCCCCTTCAACATATATAAGGAGGGGCAGGGCTCCCCAAAGAGGGACAGACAAGCAAGAAACAATCTCTAGGGCTAGACACAACTAGAGGAGATCCGGTTTACGGTGACTCCCTCGTGATGATAATGAGACCTAGCCACAAACAACATGTAGGGCTATTCCGGATGATGTTTCCCGGGGCCTAAAGCTGTCTAAATCCTCGTCTTGTGTGATGATCCGCCTAGCGTCTCTCGTCTCGATCAACCCCTCTCAAGCTACCACATAGATGCGTTGGTCTCACGACTAAGTCCTCACACTAGAACATCTGCCGTGACAATTCCACGACAGTTGGCGCCCACCGTGGGGCCTGTGCACGGTGGTGTTGAGTTCTTGAAGGGATCTTTTTTAGGGTTTGAGGGACTCATAAATTTTTTTTGATGAAGAAGAGCCGGTTTGAAAAGGCCTGCGTCAGCTTCAAGTTCGTCGGATCAGATTTATGAACGGAGAGATTTAAAGGTTAAGCAAAAACTTAGGGCTGCATCGTGAGCCGCCGCCTTTGCAAGTCGGATCCGAGAGGAGACAAAATCTCCACTACTGCTACCGCGTATCGCTGAGACTGACATAATCACATGGCTACGTGATCCATCTAATCCGGATTAATGTCTGCCGCACTACCACAAGAAGACAAGTGCACAGGGAGTTTCATCCATACACACCAAAATCATTAAGTTGTGATCGTTTTCTGTCTCATTGGTCGAGTCACCGCCGCTGCGTACAAGCACAGGGTTGAGGCAAACAAAAGGGGCGGAGATCATGCATCAAGTCAAAAAACACCGATTGGTACACGCGCACGAGGAAGCTATTGGGTGGATAATTCAATAATTATGGAAGGAAAAGATACTACTACGTAAGTTCACAGGCCTCGCATGTGAGGACAAGGAAGATCCATCAAGGGTAAGCTATCACCGCACGTCTTACAGGCATGGGTCAATACGTGTTGTTTCTGAGCGGCCATCGACGGAAGTGGACGAAGCCACGGACTTGGACACGGCCACTGTTTTCGTCTCTGAGCCGCCATCATTGGGCGCGCCTCCGACTGCCGCTCGGCCGCGCTCCGTGCGCCCCCGCTGAACCGGCACTTTCCAAACCCATCACCAGCTCAACCACACTTCGCCACCTGAGTCATCACCTCTCCAAACCACCTTGGAGGGTCTGCCGTTTTGCCCATGCTGGGCCACCGCAGCCTGCGCCACCCTCGGCGACCCACCAAGCCATATGCTGCAGCTGCTGAAGCTTAGCCGTTGTGGCCTCTTGTCAAGCCGGCTGGCCACTGCACTTCTTCCTGCTGAGCATCGCCTCCACCGGCGCATTGCCAAACCGCTGTCGCACCTTGCCGATTTGTCCGCATATAGAGTTACCCTCATCGGCGTGATAACCGTCTCTCCGACTCCGCCTCGCCACTGCGGGCCAACCGGCGCGTTTCCAAGTCGTCTCCGATATCAATCCACATCGCCGTGTTACTGTATGAACCAGCCGCCGTCATGCCTGTTTTACCCCGAGAGCCGGCTGTCTTCGACCTCGCTCGGGTGCTCTATTGACCCGCCACCACTACTGCACATGAGCCGTTCTTCGCTAGTATGGTGCGCTTCGCTGCCTTCGCCAAAACCTATCCGCGAGCCATCATCGTCGCCTCCGCTTGCTTCCATTAGTGCCTAGTTCCAAGTCACTCCAGCTCTGTTGCAAATCGCCGGGCGAAAATTACTACTCGTTGCCTATTGACAATGGGTGGTTTGACTATTTTTTCGACATGGCTGAGCCAAGCAGCTACTGAGGAGCCATCAACTTGTCATTTTCAAAGACACAAGACGTATCTGGCAAGGCCAGAAATATGCTTTCCAGGTTAAGACAAAAGTGCAAAGCCCAGTGGTACAGATTTGGTTAAAGTTTCTGAAGACCGTCAAATCAGTTTGATGTTTGAAGAGCCATCAAACATCAGATACCAAATGTGGGGATTAAAAATTCAGGGTCATCCATTGTTATGGCAGTGGAAGTATGCACATCGACGCTACCGCTGGGCCTCTATATATCTGAGTTAATCTCTGATCCGCACAAAGATCAAACTATAATTCAGATGCATCAGGTGATATCTTTCTTTTGTATTTTATCAATACATAATAAATTGTTTGAGAACAATTACTCTGGTCTATGATTTTTTTAGGACCATTATTCATTACAAAGATGTCGCAAAGGGGTATGCGCCAACATTATTTTTGATAATAGCACTCGCCCGTGCCATGCTGCTCAATGGATATACATGAAAGTCGCTGCCCGCTGTTCGGTTTACATCTGTCCGTGCCAGCGGCTGACTCATGTGTCTGCACCGCCTTACAACACCACGAACGACTCGCCCATCCGCCCTCGCAGCTGGTTCACGTGTTCGCGCCAGCTTGCAACGTGGAGGACAGCTCGCTCGTTCGTGATGGTTTACAACACTATGGGCGATTTACCCGTCCGACCCCGTGGCCGACTTTCCCGTCTACGCCGTTTTACAATGCCACAGGTGACTCATCTGTTGACCGGGCGAATCAGGTGATATCCTTCTAAATATAATTTTGGCACATATTCCTTTTGTCAAAAAACAATTACTCTGGCCTGCGATGTTTTTGATGCAGGACAATTGTTCACTACATTAAAATGACGTGGTTGACTCGCCCGTTCACGCCAGTTTACAACACCGCGACCGGTTCATCTATCTGAGCCGCCTCTGATGCTGAGGTCGTCTTTTCCATCCGCCTCTCGCGGCCTGGTCTACATCAGCATACCGGGCCGCACCTGTCTGCATGAGCTGTCTGAGCAAGTCACAGCTTTGGTAGCCAGGTTTTTCTTTCAAAAAATGGAGGCAAATTATCATATACTATCAGTCGCCGTCTACACTGGGTGGCTCAATGGGCAGGCGCACAAGTCGCCGCCACTACAGTTTGGTTAACTTCAAATCGCTAGTTGGAAGGAACCACTGACCGAGTTGCTAACACGACTCATACGAGATCATTTATAACCTGCCGCAGTCACCTCAACCTTCTGTGGATTCACATCGTGCTATCAACACCAATGACATACAATTTATGCCGGTTTATATCACAGTTAAATATGAGAGTTTCAAGCCAACTCCTCGAGTCACCTTTGAGACTCGGGGGCTACGATGACATGACTCAGCAAATCTTGCCAGTTTTAGCAAATTTAAGAACCCCAGGACGATGGAAGGAAGGATAACCCGGTCCCGGAGGCTACTGTTATATTCATGAAAATTTAAAGGCCGTCAGAAAATTTCCGGCTTGGAAAGTATATGGCGGTTAAAAAATCCCGGCTCAATGAAGAAGTTCCGGGTCATCAGAAAGGATTCCGGTTTACAATCCGGCTCAAGGGAAGTCAGTCTCACTGAAGCTCTCAAATATCCGGTTTACAATCTAGTTCAAGAGAAATCTATTCTCCCACAAAGCTCTGAAGCTCTCAAATCCGGTTTAAAAATGTCCGGTTCAAAAAGGAGTTAACTTCTCACAAGTTCAAGTTTAAAAGCCGTCAGAAAATTTCCGGCTGAAAATGAAGATTCCGGTTTAAAATCCAATTCAAGGGAAAGATGTCTCCCACAAAGCTTTGAAGCTCTCAATATCCGGTTCAAAATGCCGGTTCAAGAAGAATTTATCTCTTGCAAAAAGTTAAAGGTTGCCGAAGAGGACCTGCTGCCATGATGCGCGGTTCAAACATAGGTATCCTGCCTTATTGGCTTATCATATTATTTATCATGTGGGGGCTTCTGCTTACCAAGCGACGTCCTGTTTTATCCATTAAACTGGCTATCATGCCACAATACAGCTTGGGAGCTTCACACCCAAGGGGCCAAAGAGAGTATTGTTACTAAAATCACAACTCAAACATAGGCACCCATTGAGCACAGCTCACAAAGTTACTTGGGGGCTCTTTGTGTAAAGTAACAAAGAGTTTAAAAGGACCCTTGTAATTGGGTATCGACCCACGGCTTGGAAGCCTGGTGTATTCACCTAAAACTCCGGGTTAACCTGCCTTCATCAAGTAAGCCACTCCTATCCAGGTAATCCTAGCATGACCTGCCGAACGTTTGACAAGTTACTCTTATATAGACCCTGAACTTGTTGAAGTTAAAATGACGATTGGTTAGGTGGAGGCCCATCTTAAAAGGCTTTGTCAAATGGTTTAACTCAGCAGCCTGGCAGCCCACGAAAAGCCTCGAATTTGGGCCTGGCAGCCCTGGAAAGCCTCGACTACAAGTTTTATTTGATTTTGTTTTTTTGCAAATTTTATCTCTTTTTGATCAAGTTCTAAGTTAAACCGGTGTTTACTGACCCGGCCAGATTATATGTCAATACATCAACCCAGTGTTTCTTAACCCGGTGTGGCTTCTAGTTATCAGCTGTTAGCACATAATCAATTATGAACCGGCATATCTTAATCCAGTCTGGCATTGACTATAAGTCGCCAGTATGATCATCTGGTGTTTATTATAACCCGGCGTAGCTTCATTATACACCAACAAGGCATGGTGGGGGTTATCAGTACTCAAGATTTGGGTTATCACCCTTACTACAAAAAGTTGGCAAACCAACAATGTGATTCAATGTCACAGGTATGATATATTTCATATTTGATTATTCTTAAGTGCAGCCTTGGTTATAAACCCGGGTTATATGTTGGGCATTATGACCTGTCCGGCGGTAAACCGCGAGGACACTTTAAACTTGTTGTATGCAGAAACAGATTGAATAAAGCATAATTATAAATCACCGGCATTTATTAACCCGGCCTGGCTTTGGACTATAAGTCGCCAGTATTGGATTGCGCCATTGGAATCATGCGCTTATAAATCATTGGATATATTATTCAAATCTTTAATAGCCAACATGGCTGGATTTTTATTATGGTTATCAATAACCAGTATTATGATTAAAGTTTTCAAAGTCGCTTTAGCGCAATGGCTATCATATTATCAATGGATATGATTTATTCTACAATTGAAGGAATAGTCCCGAGTTGCTGCAGGCTTACGACCCGTCACTTGGGGGCTACATTATTTAAGTTGAGATTACATCAAATACACAAGTTTCATGTTGCTGCAAGCATACACCATGACACTTGGGGGCTAATGCAAAGTTATTTTTTTCATCACCTTATTGAAGACCCGACTCATCACATTGTAATGAGCCGGCCCTTGGGGGCTACAAATTGCTCCTGTCAACAATTCAAGGTACAAAGTTTTTTATCCATTATATTGAAGGGCCCGTCTGCTCAGTTGGTAAAGCACAAGGCTCTTAACCTTGTGGACGTGGATTCAAACCCCATGATGGGGGTTACATCATATGATGTTATTTTCATTGAAGTATATATCAAGTCCCAGCTCAATATTATCTTACTGAGCCGGCCCTTGGGGGCTACACGTTGCTGTTCAAAGTTTACATGATTGTATTTACAAAGTCCTTGTTCATTATTGCATAATGACCCGGCCCTTGGGGGTTACACTGGTTGAAGTTTTTATGAGCATCAGGAAATTACAAGTCCCAGGTTGCTGCAAGCATAACAACCCGACACTTGGGGGCTACATATGTGAAATACTCAGTTTTGACTGGTGATTGAGATGAACAAACCGGATTTCTTCAAGCTTGTGACATTCATATTGAAGCAAGTCTTAAGTTGTTTGTTCCCTTCTTAAGACTTGGGGGCTACAAGTGATATGCATATAAGAGGTATATTTTCAAGCTTGATGTTAACTGCAATTATGACTCAGTGCCATCAATATTTATAAACCGGCAAGTTCTACATCCTTAAGCCGGCTGATGATCAGAGGAGGATTTCAAGGACCAATATTTTTGTTAAGTCATTGGGAGCTGAGTCAAATGAATTATTCTATGTAATGTTTTCTTGTGACAAACCAATGTCAACAAATTGATTATGAAGCTGGCCTATTGACCTGGATTTTCTAGAAAGAGGAAATGAAAGGATTTAAGGATGATCAGGTGCCGGTTTACAAGAATATTTAACCCGGAGCACAACCAGTCAAATTTGTTCTTATGTTTATATTGCAAATCAGTTTAAAATGGATAAATCCAAATTAAACTAGGGGCTAATGTCAGGGATATACCCCGCGGCGTAACCCGGCCGGAAATAATAACCCGGCCGGACTGGACGACTCACTAAGTGACCCGCCCGAGCCTGGCGACTCATGGGTGACCTGGTGAGTGGTTCAGAGGAACGACAAGACCCGGTGGCCCAGAAGGCGGTTTATGGAAGGCCGGATCACGCTATGGTGGGCCGGTTTATGAGGAAAGCACAAGGAATATTTTCTTACAAAGGAAGCAAGACTAGGACTCCGCTTGTAATAGAGTAATCCTAATCCAACTAGGACTATTCATGTAAACCGCCCCTTCAGCATATATAAGGAGGGGCAGGGCTCCCCAAAGAGGGACAGACAAGCAAGAAACAATCTCTAGGGCTAGACACAACTAGAGGAGAGCCGGTTTATGGCGACTCCCTCGTGATGATAATGAGACCTAGCCACAAACAGCATGTAGGGCTATTCCGGATGATGTTTCCCGGGGCCCGAAGTTGTCTCAATCCTCGTCTTGTGTGATGATCCGCCTCGCGTCTCTCATCCCGATCAACCCCTCTCAAGCTACCACATAGATGTACTGGCCTCACGACTAAGTCCTCACACTAGGACATTTGCCGTGACAATTCCACGACAGGTAGCATGGATCCCAGAGCACGACGAAGGCTGGATTTGGAGGGGAAGGATTAGGGCTTGAAGGCTAGTGGTTTACCAGAAAAGGAAGGGAAGGGGTTTTTCTCCTAGAAATTTGGGATTTTTCTTAGTTAGAGGAGGGGGCTAACTTTGGGATTTGCCTCAATCAGAGGAGGGGGTTGACTTATATAGCCATGGGTAGATGGGCTAGAGGGAAGTTAGGCTGGCCTGTTTAGACAATTTTATTTAGCAAATTGGTTTATTTTTAGACTGGCTATAGTGCCTTCGTATTTAATCATTCAGGAATCAAACAATCTCTGATTTAGACAAAATTTATATGTGACCTATCTATACTATAACATGATCACACACGAAGATTCAACCCGTTTAGACTTTGTTTGACTAGCGAATTTGAAAATATCTCCATTCGGTTAGATGAACGAGTTTGAACTATGAGTGATATTTATGAAGGAAATATAGCCTAGAGGTAATAATAAAGTTATTATTTATATTTCCTTATAACATGATAAATGTTTATTATTCAAGCTAGAATTGTATTAACCGGAAACTTAGTACATGTGTGAATACATAGACAATACATAGTGTCCTAGTGTGCCTCTACTTGACTAGCTCATTAATCAAAGATGGTTATGTTTCCTAACCATAGAAATGTGTTGTTATTTGATGAACGGGATCACATCATTAGAGAATGATGTGATGGACAAGACCCATCCGTTAGCTTAGCATTATGATCGTTACAGTTTTATTGCTACTGCTTTCTTCATGACTTATATTTGTTCCTCAGACTATGATATTATGCAACACTCGAATACCGGAGGAATGTGCTATCAAACTTCACAACGTAACTAGGTGATTATAAAGATTCTCTACAGGTGTCTCCGAAGGTGTTTGTTGGGTTGGCATAGATCAAGATTAGGATTTGTCAATCCGTGTATCGGAGAGGTATCTCTGGGCCCTCTCGGTAATGCTCATCACTATAAACCTTGCAAGCAATGTGACTAATGAGTTAGTTATGGTATGAAGCATTACGAAATGAGTAAAGAGACTTGCCGGTAACGAGATTAAACTAGGTATGATGATACCGACGATCGAATCTCGGGCAAGTAACATACGATGACAAAGGGAACACCATATGTTGTTGTGCGGTTTGAGCGATAAAGATCTTCTTACAATTTGTAGGAGCCAATATGAGCATCCAGGTTCTGTTGTTGGTTATTGATCGGAGATGTGTCTCGATCATGTCGACATAGTTCTCGAACCCATAGGGTCCGCACGCTTAACGTTCGATGACGATTTGTATTATGAGTTATGTGTTTTTGATTACCGAAGCTTGTTCGGAGTCCCAGATGAGATCACGGACATGACGAGGAGTCTCGAAATGGTCGAGAGGTAAAGATTGATATATTGGAAGGTTATATACGGACACCAGAATGGTTTCGAAGAAGATCGGGGATTTTTTCGAGTACCGGGAGGTTACCG
>NC_057810.1:467607341-467616859 GCF_018294505.1 Triticum aestivum | reverse complement strand
CAGAGGTGGCGCGCGCCCCCCTTGCCCCAACCCGAATTGGACAAGGGGAGGGGGCGCGGCCCCCCTCTTTCCTTCTCCCTCTCTCCCTTGCCCTTTCCCCTCTCCGTTGATTGGAAGATGGGGGGGGGGGGCGAATCCTACTTGGACTAGGAGTCCAAGTAGGACTCCCCCTTGGCGCACCCCCTTGGCCGCCGGCCTCCTCCTCCCCCTCCTTTATATAAGTGGCCAGGGGGCACCCCAAAGGCACACCAAGATTTCTCTTAGCCGTGTGCGGTGCCCCCTTTCACAGTTTACTCCTCTGGTCATAGCATCGTAGTGCTTAGGTGAAGCCCTACGCGGATCACATCATCAACACCATCACCATGCTATCATGCTGACGGAACCCTCCCTAGATTCTCTACTAGATCAAGATTTTGAGGGACGTCATCGAGCTGAACGTGTGCTGAACACGGAGGTGCCATATGTTCGGTACATGGATCGGTTGTATCGTGAAGACGTTCGACTACATCAACCGCATTAATTAACGCTTCCGCTTTTGGTCTACGAGGGTATGTGGACACACTCTCCCCCTCTCGTTGCGATCCATCTCCTAGATAGATCTTGTGTGATCGTAGGATTTTTTTTTGAAATTGCATGCTATGTTCCCAATAGTGGCATCCGAACCAGGTCTATACATAGATGATATGCACGAGTAGAACACAAAGAGTTGTGGGCGATAATAGTCATACTGCTTACCACCAACATCTTACTTTGATTCGGCGTATTGTTGGATGAAGCGGCCTGGACTGACATTACATGACCGCGTTCATGAGACTGGTTCTACCGACGTAATTTGCACACAGGTGGCTGGCAGGTGTCTGTTTCTCCAACTTTAGTTGAATCGAGTTTGACTAGGCCGGTCCTTGCTGAAGGTTAAAATAGCACACTTGACAAAAAATCATTGTGGTTTTGATGCGTAGGTAAGAACGGTTCTTGCTAGAAGCCCGTAGCAGCCACGTAAAACTTGCAACAACAAAGTAGAGGATGTCTAACTTGTTTTTGCAGGGCTTGTTCTGATGTGATATGGTCAAAACATGATGGGATATAAAATTGTTGTATGAGATGATCATGTTTTGTAACAGTTTATCGGCAACTAGCAGGAGCCATATGGTTGTCGTTTTATTGTATGAAAGACAATCTCCATGTAATTGCTTTACTTTATCACTAAGCGGCAGCGATAGTTGTAGTAGCAATAGTTGGTGAGACGACAACGATGCTACGATGGAGATCAGGGTGTCAACCCGGTGATGATGGAGACCATGAAGGTGCTTTGGAGATGGATATCAAAGGCACAAGATGATGATGGCCATATCATGTCACATATTTTGATTGCATGTGATGTTTATCTTTTATGCATCTTATTTTGCTTAGTACGACGATAGCATTATAAGATGATCCCTCACTAAATTTCAAGGTATAAGTGTTCTCCCTGAGTATGCACCATTGCTACAGTTCGTCGTGCCGAGACACCACATGATGATCGGGTGTGATAAGCTCTACGCTCACATACAACGGGTGCAAGCCAGTTTTGCACATGCAAAATACTCAAGTTAAACTTGACGAGCCTAGCATATGCAGATATGGCCTCTGAACACTGAGACCGAAAGGTCGAACGTGAATCATATAGTAGATATGATCAACTTGGAGATGTTCACCATTAAAAACTACTACATCTCACGTGATGATCAAACATGGTTTAGTTGATATGGATCACGTGATCATTTAGATGACTAGAGGGATGTCTATCTAAGTGGGAGTTCTTTAGTAATATGATTACTTGAACTTTAATTTATCATGAACTTAGTCCTGATAGTTTTTTTTTGCATATCTATGTTGTTGTAGATCAATGGCCCGTGCTACTGTTCCCTTGAACTTTAATACATTCCTAGAGAAAGCTAAGTTGAAAGATGATGGTAGCAATTACACGGACTGGGTCCGTAACTTGAGGATTATCCTCATTGCTGCATAGAAGAATTAAGTCCTAGAAGCACCTCTAGGTGCAAGGCCTACTGCAGGAGCAGATGCTGACGTTATAAACGTCTGGCAGACTCGATCTGATGATTACTCGATAGTAGTGTGCCATGCTTTACGGCTTAGAAGCGGGAGTTCAAAGATGGTTTGAATGTCATGGAGCATATGAGATGTTCCAAGAGTTTAAGTTAATATTTCAAGCAAATGCCCGAGTTGAGAGATATGAAGTCTCCAACAAGTTCTATAGCTGCAAGATGAAGGAGAATAGTTCTGTCAGTGAACACATACTCAGAATGTCTGGGTACCACAACCACTTGACTCAACTGGGAGTTAATCTTCCTGATGATAGTGTCATTGATAGAGTTCTTCAATCACTGCCACCAAGCTACAAAAGCTTCGTGATGAACTATAGTATGCAAGAGATGAACAAGACTATTCCCGAGCTCTTCACGATGCTAAAGGCCGTGGAGGTAGAAATCAAAAAGGAGCATCAAGTGTTTATGGTCAACAAGACCACTAGTTTCAAGAAAAAGGGCAAAGGGAAGAAGGGGAACTTCAAGAAGAATAGCAAGAAAGTTGCTACTCCCAGGAAGAAGCCCAAGTCTGGACCTAAGCCTGAAACTGAGTGCTTCTACTGCAAAGGGACTGGTCACTGGAAGCGGAACAGCCCCAAGTATTTGGCGGATAAGAAGGATGGCAAAGTGAAAGGTATATTTTATATACATGTTATTGATGTGTACCTTACTAATGCTCGTAGTAGCGCCTGGGTAACTAGTACTGGTTCTGTTGCTCATATTTGCAACTTGAAACAGGGGCTACAGATTAAACGAAGATTGGCTAAGGACGAGGTGACGATGCACATCGAAAATGGTTCCAAGGTCGATGTGATCGCCGTCGGCACGCTACCTCTACATCTACCTTCGGGAATAGTTTTAGACCTGAATAATTGTTATTTGGTGCCAGCGTTGAGCATGAAAATTATATCTGGATCTTGTTTGATGTGAGACGGTTATTCATTTAAATCAAAGAATAATGGTTGTTCCATTTATATGAGTAGTAACTTTCATGGTCATGCACCCTTGTTGAGTGGTCTATTTTTGTTGAATCTTGATCATGGTGATGCACATGTTCATAATATTGAAGCCAAAAGATGCAAAGTTGATAATGATAGTGCAACTTATTTGTGGCACTGCCGTTTAGGTCATATTGGTGTAAAGCGCATGAAGAAACTCCATGCTGATGGGCTTTTGGAATCACTTGATTATGAATCACTTGGTGCTTGCGAACCATGCCACATGGGCAAGATGACTAAAACTCCGTTCTTCGGAACAATGGAATGAGCTACTGACTTATTAAAAATAATACATACCGGTGTATGCGGTACAATGAGTGTTGAGGCTCGTGGCGGGTAACATTATTTTGGGACCTTCATAGATGATTTGAGCAGATATGGGTATATCTACTTAATGAAACATAAGTCTGAAACGTTTGAAAAGTTCAAAGAATTTCAGAGTGAACTGGAAAATCATAGTAACAAGAAAATAAAGTTTCTGTGATATAATCGTGGAGGCTAATATTTGAGCTACGAGTTTGGTCTTCATTTGAAACAATGTGGAACAGTTTTGCAACTCATGCCACCTGGAACACCACAGAGTAATGGTGTATCTGAACATTGTAACCGTACTTTATTGGATATGGTGCGATCTATGATGTCACTTACTAATTTACTGCTATCGTTTTGGGGTAATGCTTTAGATATGGCTGCATTCACATTAAATAGGGCACCATCAAAATCCATTGAGACGACACCATATGAACTGTGGTTTGGCAAGAAACCCAAGTTGTCGTTTCTTAAAGTTTGGTGTTGCGATGCTCATCTGAAAAAGCTTCAACCTAATAAGCTCGAACCCAAATCGTAGAAGTGCATCTCCATAGGATATCCAAAGGAAACTATTGGGTACACCTTCTATCACAGATCCGAAGGCAAGATATTCATTGCTAAGAACGGATCCTTTCTAGAGAAGGAGTTTCTCTCAAAAGAAGTGAGTGGGAGGAAAGTAGAACTTGATGAGGTAATTGTACCTTCTCCCGAATTGGAAAGTAGTTCACAACAGAAATTAGTTCCAGTGATTCCTACACCAATTAGTGAGGAAGCCAATGAAGATGATCGTGAAACTTCAGATCAAGTTACTACCGAACCTCGTAGGTCAACCAGAGTATGATCCGCACCAGACTGGTACGGTAATCCTATTCTGGAAGTCATGTTACTAGACCTTGATGAACCTACGACTATGAGGAAGCGATGATGAGCCTAGATTCCGCAAAACGGCTTGAGGCCATGAAATCTGAGATGGGATCCATGTACGAGAAAAAAGTGTGGACTTTGGTGGACTTGCCCGATGATCGGCAAGCCATAGAAAATAAGTGGATCTTCAAGAAGAAGATTGACGCTGAAGATAATGTTACTGTCTACAAAGCTCGACTTGTTGCGAAAGGTTTTCGACAAGTTCAAGGAGTTGACTACGATGAGACCCTCTCACCCGTAGCGATGCTTAAGTCTGTCCGAATCATGTTAGCAATTGCCGCATTTTATGATTATGAAATTTGGCAAATGGATGTCAAAACTGCATTCCTTAATGGATTTCTTAAAGAAGAGTTGTACATGATGCAACAAGAAGGTTTTGTCAATCCAAAAGGTGCTGACAAAGTGTGCAAGCTCCAGCGATCCATTTATGGACTGGTGCAAGCCTCTCAGAGTTGGAATATACGCTTTGATAATGTGATCAAAGCATATGGTTTTATACAGACTTTTGGAGAATCCTGTATTTACAAGAAAGTGAGTGAGAGCTATTTAGCATTTCTAATATTATATGTGGATGACATATTGCTGATTGGAAATAATAAAGAATTCTTGGATCGCCTAAAAGGATACTTGAATAAGAATTTTTAAATGAAAGACCTTGGTGAAGCTGCTTACATACTGGGCATCAAGATCTGTAGACATAGATCAAGACGCTCAATTGGACTTTCACAAAGCACATACCTTGATAAAGTTTTGAAGAAGTTCAAAATGGATTAGTCAAACAAAGGGTTCTTGCCTGTGTTACCAGGTGTGAAGTTGAGTCAGACTCAATGCCCGACCACTGCAGAAGATAGAGAGAAAATGAAAGTCATTTCCTATGCTTCAGCCATAGGTTCTATCATGTATGCAATGTTGTGTACCAGACCTAATGTGTGCCTTGCTATAAGTATAGCAGGGAGGTACCAAAGTAATCCAGGAGTGGATCACTAGACAAGAGTCAAGAACATGCCGAAATACCTGAAGAGGACTAAGGGTATGTTTCTCGTTTATGAAGGTGACAAAGAACTTGTCGTAAATGGTTACATCGATGCAAGCTTTGACACTGATCCGGATGACTCTAAGTCGAAAACCTGATACATATTTATATTGAACGGTGGAGCTGTCAGTTGGTGCAGTTCCAAGCAGAGCGTCGTGGCGGGATCTACGTGTGAAGCGGAGTACATAGCTGCTTCGGGAGCAGCAAATGAAGGAGTCTGGATGAAGGAGTTCATATCCGATCTAGGTGTAATACCTAGTGCATCAGGTCCAATGAAAATCTTTTGTGATAATACTGGAGCAATTGCCTTGGCAAAGGAATCCAGATTTCACAAGAGAACCAAACACATCAAGAGACGCTTCAATTCCATCCACCATCAAGTCAAGGAGGTGTACATAGAGGTTTGCAAGATACATACGGATCTGAATGTTGCAGACCCATTGACTAAGCCTCTTCCACGAGGAAAACATGATAAACACCAAGACTCCATGGGTGTTAGTATCATTACTTTGTGATCTAGATTATTGACTCTAGTGCAAGTGGGAGACTGAAGGAAATATGCCCTAGAGGCAATAATAAAGTTGTTATTTATATTTCCTTATATAATGATGATTTTTATTATTCACGCTAGAATTGTATTAACCGAAAACTTAGTACATGTGTGAATACATAGACAATACATAGTGTCCCTAGTATGCCTCTACTTGACTAGCTTGTTAATCAAAGATGGTTATGTTTCCTAACCATAGACATGTGTTGTTATTTGATGAACGGGATCACATCATTAGAGAATGATGTGATGGACAAGACCCATCCGTTAGGTTAGCATTATGATCGTTATAGTTTTATTGCTACTGCTTTCTTCATGACTTATATATGTTCCTCTGACTATGAGATTATGCAACTCACGAATACCGGAGGAACACCTAGTGTGCTATCAAACATCACAACGTAACTGGGTGATTATAAAGATGCTCTACAGGTGTATCCGAAGGTGTTTGTTGGGTTGGCATAGATCAATATTAGGATTTGTCACTCCGTGTATCGATCTTTGGGCCCACTCAGTAATGTTCATTGAGGGAGTCCTGGATTAGGTGGTATCCGGACAGCCGGACTATATACTTTGTCCGGACTATTGGAGCGTGAAGATACAAGACTCAAGACTCCGTCTCGTGTCCGGATGGGACTCTCCTTTGCGTGGAAGACAAGCTTGGCGATCCGGATATTATATTTCCTTCTTTGTAACCGACTCCATGTAAACCCTAGCCCCCTCCGGTGTCTATATAAACTGGAGGGTTTAGTCCTTAGAGGGACGATCACAATCATAATCATCATAGGCTAGCTTCTAGGGTTTAGCCTCTACGATGTCATGGTAGATCAACTCTTGTAATACCCGTATCATCAATATCAATCAAGCAGGAAGTAGGGTTTTACCTCCATCGAGAGGGCCCGAACCTCTGTAAAACATTGTGTCCCTTGTCTCCTGTTACCATCAGCCTTAGACGCACAGATTGGGACCCCCTACCCGAGATCCGCTGGTTTTGACACCGACATTGGTGCTTTCATTGAGAGTTCCTCTGTGTTATCGCTGCAAGGCTTGATGGCTCCTTCAATCGTCAACAACATGGTCCGGGGCGAAACTTTTCTCCCCGGACAGATCTTCGTGTTCGGCGGCTTCGCA
Organism: Triticum aestivum; assembly: GCF_018294505.1. Classification (NCBI taxonomy): domain Eukaryota; kingdom Viridiplantae; phylum Streptophyta; class Magnoliopsida; order Poales; family Poaceae; genus Triticum; species Triticum aestivum. The sequence continues at coordinate 467,609,830 of NC_057810.1, read as the reverse complement.
CTGCAGGCCAATTTGTTTGGCCATCTGGAGCAGATCAACAGCTACGCCCCTGGCCACCAGGTCAGGTTCGGAAACCTAAACTACATAGCCGATATCCCCGGAGACTTCATCTTCGACGGTATCCGCGGAAAATGTTCAGAATTCCAAAATTTTGTTGCTATTTTGAAAAATATTCGAAACTTGCAAAAAGTTTCCCACTTTTCCAAAAAAATTGTTGTTTTACAAAATTGTTTGAGATTTCTAAAAATAAAATGGCATTTCAAAAAATGATCTAGATTCAAAAAATATTCCTATTTTGTGAAATTATCACTATTAAAAATAATGTTTGTGTATAAAAGATGCACATTTTCTAAAAATCTTATGAATTTTCCATACATGTTCCCGTTTTAAAAAAATGTTCACAAATTCAAATCATGTTCATGTTTTAATAAAAAAGTTGGTGTTTCCAGAAAATGTTTGTGAATTTTGTAAGATGTTCCCTTCCATATTTTGTTATCGGTTTTCCAAAAGTGTAAATAATCTTTAAAAAACTATTCAGGATTTAAAAACTGTTCATGTTTTCTAGAATGTTCAGAAACTTCATACCTTAAAATCCCCTCGATTGAAAGGATTGAAAGGAAAAGTGGATTAAATAAGTCATGGCCTTCTCTTGCGTATGATGACGTAACAAAACTCTTAAATGCCCTCGATCAATGGATGAAAAAATAGTGGATTGATTCCTTCATATGCGGCAAGACCGAGAAGCTAAATGTTCCCTTTTCATGTGCACACAGGGTTTTGCTTGCGCATTTAATTCTCACTGACTTTAAATGCATACTATTTTATCTCCCGTTGCAATGCATGGACATATGTGCTAGTTGGAAATAATACATACCGATGTATGCGGTCCAATGAGTATTGATGCTCGTGGCGGGTATCGTTATTTTCTAACCTTAACAGATGATTTGAGCAGGTATGGGTATATCTACTTAATGAAACACAAGTCTGAAACGTTTGAAAAGTTCAAAGAATTTCAGAGTGAAGTGGAAAATCATCATAACAAGAAAATAAAGTTTTTGCAATCTGATCGTGGAGGAGAATATTTGAGTTACAAGTTTGACCTTCATTTAAAACAATGTGGAATAGTTTCACAGCTCATGCCACCTGGAACACCACAGCGTAATGGTGTGTCCGAACGTCGTCACCGCACTTTATTGGATATGGTGTGATCTATGATATGTCTTACCAGTTTACCACTATCGTTTTGGGGTTATGCATTAGATACAACTGCATTCACTTTAAACAGGGCACCATCAAAATACGTTGAGACAACACCTTATGAACTGTGGTTTGGCAAGAAACCGAAGTTGTTGTTTCTTAAAGTTTGGGGCTGTGATGCTTATGTGAAAAAGTTTCAACCTAATAAGCTCGAATCCAAATCGGAGAAGTGCGTCTTCATAGGATACCCAAAGGAAACTATTGGGTACACCTTCTATCACAGATCCGAAGGCAAGATATTCGTTGCTAAGAATGGATCCTTTCTAGAGAAGGAGTTTCTCTCGAAAGAAGTGAGTGGTAGGAAAGTAGAACTTGATGAGGTAATTGTACCTTCTCCCGAATTGGAAAGTAGTTTATCACATAAATCAATTCCCGTGATTCGTACACCAATTAGAGAGGGAGTTAATGATGATGATCATGAAACTTCAAATCAAGTTGCTACCGAACCTCATAGGTCTTCCAGAGTATGGTCCGCACTAGAGTGGTATGGTAATCCTATTCTGAAAATCATGTTACTAGACCATGATGAACCTACGAACTATGAGGAAGCAATGATGAGCCCAAATTCCGCGAAATGGCTTGAGGCCATGAAATCTGAGATGGGATCCATGTATGAGAACAAAGTGTGGACTTTGGTGGACTTGCCCGATGATCGGCAAGCCATATTAAATAAATGGATCTTCAAGAGGAAGACGAACACTGATAGTAGTGTTACTATCTATGAAGCTCGACTTGTCACAAAAGGTTTTCGACAAGTTCAAGTTGTTGACTACAATGAGATTTTCTCAACTGTAGAGATGCTTAAATCCGTCTGAATCATGTTAGGAATTGCCATATTTTATGAAATCTAGTAAATGGATGTCAAAACTGCATTCCTTAAATGGATATTTCTTAAAGAAGAGTTGTAAATGATGCAACCAGAAGGTTTTGTCAATCATAAAGGTGCTAATGATACGTCTCCGTCATATCTATAATTTTTGATTGTTCGATGCCAATATTCTTCAACTTTCATATACTTTTGGCAAATTTTTATATTATTTTTGGGAAATATATTGATCCAGTACCCAGTGCCAGTTCCTGTCTGTTGCATGTTTTATGTTTCGCAGAAAACCCATATCAAATGGAGTCCAAATGGGATAAAAACGGACGGAGAATTATTTTGGAATATCTATGATTTTTGGGAAGCAAAATCAATGCGAGACGGTGCCCGAGGGGGCCAGGAGATAGGGGGC